>NC_089815.1:1899908-2080559 GCF_029633855.1 Hoplias malabaricus | reverse complement strand
TAAGCACATAAATAACAATAACTTAAAAAACATAAAAGACAGACATCAGACACTGAGGTGATTTCCCAGAGTCCCAGGCTTTCAAAAATATTTTAGATGTGTTCCTCCAGGAGAGTTTTATCGTTTCTATTCTGAAGAAGAGGCAGGAGGTCACGCCAGCCCCCAGGAGGAGTCACCCAGGAGGGGATAGTGTTTATCCGCACACAACTAATACAGCACAGCACCTTTAGCTTCAGTCAGGGACATTCAGCCGTCTGGAAAAATGTAGAGCAACAAACAAGTTCACCTTTACACTCTCTCTCTCTCTCTTCTCTCTCTCTCTCTCTCTCTCTCTCCTCTCTCTCTCTCTCTCTCTCTCTCCCCCCTCTCTCTCTCCTCTCTCTCTCTCTCTCTCTCCCCCTCTCTCTCTCTCTCTCTCTCTCTCTCTCTCTCCCCTCTCTCTCTCTCTCTCTCTCTCTCTCTCTCTCTCTCCCCCTCTCTCTCTCTCTCTCTCTCTCTCTCCCCCTCTCTCTCCCCCCCTCCTCTCTCTCTCTCTCTCTCCCCCCTCTCTCCCCCCCCCTCTCTCTCTCTCTCTCTCTCTCTCACACCACACTCTCTCTCTCCCCCCCTCTCTCTCTCTCTCTCTCTCCCCCCCCTCTCTCTCTCTCTCACTCTCTCACTCTCTCTCTCTCTCCCTCTCCCCCCCCCTCTCTCTCTCTCCCTCTCTCTCCCCCCTCTCTCACTCTCTCTCTCTCTCTCTCTCCCCTCTCTCTCTCCCCCCCTCTCTCACTCTCTCTCTCCCCCCCTCTCTCACTCTCTCCCCCCCTCTCTCTCCCCCCCCTCTCTCACTCTCTCTCTCCCCCCCCTCTCTCACTCTCTCTCTCCCCCTCTCTCACTCTCCCCCCCCCCCCCCCTCTCTCTCTCTCAAGGGCTTCTGTCCTCAGTGATGTTTCAGCCGCTCTGAAACACAAGGTCAGCACCTCCTTAACACAAACAAACCAGGACGCAAGGACACCTTAAACGCTGCGTACCATTTCTCCCACTGATCCTCCATCCAGTCTTCCTCTCCTCCGCCAGCATCCATCCCCCACAGAGGTGCAGCGTGGGACAGATCAGCTCCGGTACACACGCATCGTCAGCTCCATCACACGCACAACATGAGCTCTATTACTCTCGCAGCGTCAGTGTGCATGTGCAACATCAGTTCGGCATCAGCTCCGTCACACGTACAGCATCAGCTCCGTCACACGTATAGCATCAGCTCCGTCACACGTACAGCATCAGCTCCGTCACACGTACAGCATCAGCTCCGTCACACGTACAGCATCAGCTCCGTCACACGTACAGCATCAGCTTCGTCACACGTATAGCATCAGCTCTGTCACACGTACAGCATCAGCTTCGTCACACGTACAGCATCAGCTCCATCACACGTACAGCATCAGCTCCGTCACACGTACAGCATCAGTTCGGCATCAGCTCCGTCACACGTGCAACATCAGCTCCGTCACACGTACAGCATCAGCTCAGGATCAGCTCCGTCGCACTCACAACATCAGCTCTGTAACTCTCGCAGTGTCATCAGCTCCGTCACACATAAAAAATCAGTTCGCATCAATGCGGTCACACGTGCAACGTCAGTTCAGACTCTGCTCCATCTGCTAATTGCAGAATCCACTGGCCCCGTCACATTCACAGCATCAGCCCCATGACACTCTCAACATCAGCTCCGTCACACTGCGCGTATTCAAAGTCTGTATAAATGATTTAATATAATAATAATGCAGCCACACTTGCAGCATCGGGTCCGTCACAAACGCAGCATCAGCATCAGCTCGGTCATGTTCAGCATCCTCTAATCTCGCCCTCGTGTCCTCACACCACAGAGAGCACCATCACCCTCTCGTCCTCCCTGTTCTCTGATCTCCTCTCTCTCTTGGCTTTACTCTTCTCTCGCTCTCTCCCTCTGCTCCCTCTTGCACTCTCTCTCTCTCTCTCTCTCTCTCTCGCTCGCTCTCTCAGTGGATTTCCTTACTCTCTCTCTCTCTCTCTCTCTCTGCTTGTCCATACAGCGGAGAGTAATAAATAGGTTTCTCTCCCCCTCCCTCTCCCTGCTTCCTTTCATTCTCCCTCTCTGTCGTTTTTTGCCCTTCTATGTCCTCCCTCTGCTTCTCTCTCTCTCTCTCTCTCTCTCTCTCTGACAGGAGAATGTTTCCAAGCAGCAGAAAATGCTGAAGCTGAAACAACATCAGCTGAAACCCAGCATAAATTAGGTCTGAAGATATGAATGACATTAATGGTTATCTATTTCTCTCTCTCTCTCTCTCTCTCTCTCTCTCTCTCTCTGTCACACACACACACTAATCACGTGGAGATGTCTTGCACTCTTTCAGGAGAAGTGGAGCGAGCAGCATGTGTTCAGCTGCAAAGAAAAGATGGAGATGTGCCTCTGTTCACATTCATTTAACCCCTACCTCCAGAGAGAGAGAGAGAGAGAGAGAGAGCAGCAGAGGGAAATAAAGAAAGAAAGCAAAGGAGAAATGAAGTGCAAAGAGAGAGAGAGAGGGACAAAAGAAGGACAGACCTCTTCTGCAATACAGCCATGTCTTCAGGTTAAATCTTAAAAGAATTTCAGAAGATTTTCTTTCTGAATTAAAAAGGACTGTTTACAGAGGACTGTTTACCTCTCCGGTGTTTATCTCATTAGTGTTTACCTCACTGGTGTTTACTTCACTAGTGTTTACCTCTCCAGTGTTTACCTCACTGGTGTTTACTTCACTAGTGTTTACCTCTCCAGTGTTTATCTCATTAGTGTTTACCTCACTAGTGTTTACCTCTCCGGTGTTTACCTCACTAATGTTTACCTCTCCGGTGTTAAACTCACTAGTGTGTACCTCTCCGGTGTTTACTTCACTAGTGTTTACCTCTCCGGTGTTTATCTCAATAGTGTTTACCTCACTAGTGTTTACATCTCCAGTGTTTATCTCATTAGTGTTTACCTCACTAGTGTTTACCTCTCCAGATTTTACTTCTCCTGTGTTTACCTCACTAGTGTTTACCTCTCCGGTGTTTATCTCACTAGTGTTTACCTCACTAGTGTTTACATCTCCCGTGTTTATCTCATTAGTGTTTACCTCACTAGTGTTTACCTCTCCAGATTTTACCTCTCCTGTGTTTACCTCACTAGTGTTTAAATCTCCCGTGTTTATCTCATTAGTGTTTACCTCACTAGTGTTTACCTCTCCAGATTTTACCTCTCCTGTGTTTACCTCACTAGTGTTTAAATCTCCCGTGTTTATCTCATTAGTGTTTACCTCACTAGTGTTTACCTCTCCAGATTTTACCTCTCCTGTGTTTACCTCACTAGTGTTTACCTCGCCAGTGTTTATCTCACTAGTGTTTACCTCTCCGGTGTTAAACTCACTAGTGTTTACCTCTCTGGTGTTTACTTCACTAGTGTTTACCTCTCTGGTGTTTACTTCACTAGTGTTTACCTCTCCGGTGTTTACTTCACTAGTGTTTACATCTCCCGTGTTTACCTCAATAGTGTTTACCTGTCCGGTGTTTACCTCAGAAGTGTTTACCTCTCCAGAGTTTATCTTACTAGTGTTTACCTCTCTGATGTTAAACTCACTCGTGTTTACCTCTCCAGTGTTTACTTCACTAGTGTTTACCTCTCCAGTGTTTACTTCACTAGTGTTTACCTCTCCGGTGTTTATCTCACTAGTGTTTACTTCTCCGGTGTTTATCTCACTAGTGTTTACCTCTCCAGCATTTACCTCACTAGTGTTTACCTCTCCAGTGTTTATCTCACTAGTGTTTACCTCTCTGGTGTTTATCTCACTAATGTTTATCTCACTAGTGTTTACCTCTCTGGTGTTTATCTCACTAATGTTTATCTCACTAGTGTTTATCTCACTAGTGTTTACCTCTCCGGTGTTAAACTCACTAGTGTTTACCTCACTAGTGTTTACCTCTCTGGTGTTTATCTCACTAATGTTTATCTCACTAGTGTTTACCTCTCCGGTGTTAAACTCACTAGTGTTTACCTCTACAGTGTTTACCTCACTAGTGTTTACCTCTCTGGTGTTTATCCCACTAATGTTTATCTCACTAGTGTTTACCTCTCCAGTGTTTAACTTACTGGTGATTACATTACTAGAAGAGCTCAGTGATTTCAAACACAACACTCTAATACAACTTTGCCACAAGTACGTTTTTGAAATGTCTGCCCTGCTAAAGCTGTCCCAGACAACTGAAAGTGCTATTATTGTGAAATGGAAGCATTTATGAACAACAGCAACTCAGCCTCAAAGCAGCAGACCCCACAAACTCACTGTGCCTCGTGCACAAACAGAGGTGCTGAGGAACACAGGGACATGTTTCATGACTGTAATATTTGTTATATGTACATGTAAAATATCAGATACTATCATCAGCATATAATTCCCATATCAACCCCTCTCTAACAATGAATGACTGAATGAATTAATGAGGAGCTTCTCTTCTTTGTCCATATGCTTCTCCTCTCCCATTCACGCTCTGTGTGTCACAGTTAGATCCTAAGCTGTCACAAACACACTCCACTGAAAATATGGGCCAATCAGAATACAGAACTCACTGTTGCCAGGCAGAATGAATCACTGTGTCTCCACAAATATGTAGAAAGGGGTATAAACCCCTGCAGCACTGGGCTGTGGAGCAGTGGAACTGTGTTCTCTGGACTGATGAAGCTCCGTCCTATACCTCTGAGATGATTTGGGGTGGTTTTTGTGACCCAGAGGCAGAATGATTTTAAATATCATAATATTTTTATTCATAAACTCATAGCGAGATACATAAATTATACTGAGATATGTCTGATACATCATACTGATAAATATACTGAGATACCTCCCAATATACAACATCTGTGTATTACACACAGAAAAAAAACAGGGCCGGACTCCATTTCTGGCCACTAGGAGGAACTGTTTTGTTATGCTTTGGGTTCTTTTTCATTTTCTGACACAGGAACAAACACAAACGCTGCCCACTAGTGGCCAGAAGTGGAATCACTTTGTACTTTCCTCCTTCACTGAATTAGACACAGAAACGTATGGGTTATATGTGTATATATGTATATAACTATTCTCCCAACAACTCGGAATGAGAAATGTCAGATATATCAATGAAATCTAGGATTATTTTTGAAATGTAGCCCCAGCTGGAGTGGTGTTAATGATCCAGAACCTGACCTCACTCATGATTCTGTGGCTGCATTAAACGGCAATCAAATCCTCAAAGCAATGTTCCAACAGCTTGTGCAAAGCCTTCCCAGAAGAGCAGAGGCTGGTACTGCGGTAAACAGGGTAGCAGACTCTTGATTAACGCCCTCGGTTTCAGAACGCAGAGCTGTAATGAACCTCGTGTGATGTTGTGAATGTGATGATGCGGAAGGAGTGACACAATGGAATGAAATATTTAAGGTGAACAGAGAGTGGTTTTAATGAGGTGGTTTGCTGTTGCTCTGTTAGTGGAAGTCCTGTGGGAGAGTGTGGAGCTCCTGTTTGATGTTGCAGCATGAAAACACCCTCTCACACACACACACACACACACACACACACACACACACACACACACACAGTCCTCCCTATTATTTCTCATCCTCAGTCAGGCCGCATGTACATCCCTCTCTGGAGCAGGAGAACTGGGCCGGTTCTGGTGTTTTTGCTGGTCTTTGATCCTAAAGTGGAGCTGTTCCTGTTTAAAATCAGAGCATTTAGTTCCAGAAAGAACAGCCACACACTCAGCTTCATCAGGATGGAGTTATTACTGTCAGTGACTCGGGAACTGTGTTCCACAACTGCCTCTGGTTTGTAGAGCAGTGCAGATCAGTGCAGCACAGAGCAGTTCTCTTATAGAGCAGCACAAAGCAGTCATTTAGGAACACTGTTCCTTTATAGAGCAGCACAGACCGGACATTTAGGAACACAGCTCCCTTATAGAGCAGCACAGACCGTTCATTTACGAATACTGTTCCCTTATAGAGCAGCACAGACAGGACATTTAGGAACACAGCTCCCTTATAGAGCAGCACAGACCGATCATTTAGGAATACTGTTCCCTTATAGAGCAGCACAGACCAGTCATTTAGGAACAGAGCTCCCTTATAGAGCAGCACAGACCGGTCATTTAGGAACACTGCTCCCTTATAGAGCAGCACAGACCAGTCATTTAAGAACACTATTCTCTTATCAAGTAGCACAGATCGGTCATTTAGGAACACCGCTCCTTTATAGAGCAGCACAGACCGGTCATTTAGAAACACCGTTCTCTTATAGAGCAGCACAGACCAGTCATTTAGGAGCACTGCTCCTTTATAGAGCAGCACAGACCGGTCATTTAGAAACACCGTTCTCTTATAGAGCAGCACAGACCGGTCATTTAAGAACACTGTTCCCTTATAGAGCAGCACAGACCGTTCATTTAAGAACACCACTCCCTTATAGAGCAGCACAGACCGGTCATTTAGGAACAGAGCTCCCTTATAGAGCAGCACAGACCGGTCATTTAAGAACACTATTCTCTTATCGAGCAGCACAGACCGTTCATTTAGGAACACCGCTCCCTTATAGAGCAGCACAGACCAGTCATTTAGAAACACTGTTCTCTTATAGAGCAGCACAGACCGGTCATTTAGAAACACTGTTCTCTTACAGAGCAGCACAGAGCAGTCATTTAGGAACACTATTCTCTTATAGAGCAGCACAGACCGGTCATTTAGAAACACTGTTCTCTTACAGAGCAGCACAGAGCAGTCATTTAGGAACACTATTCTCTCATAGAGCAGCACAGTCATTTAGGAACACTATTCTCTTATAGAGCAGCGCAGTCATTTAGGAACCTTAAACTTAACCCTAACGCAAAACTTAACCATAAATTTAAAGCATGTTTTCACCTTAAAATGTAAATATCACAATTTGAGGAACAGCTATTGTAGTTCATGAGTGAGTCCCCACAATGTGATATAGTCCTTGTATACACACACACACACACACACACACACACACAGGGGAGTTGTGCATTATTCATTGCTGGGTCTGCTGTGGCTCTGAGTGAAGATAGCGAAGCTCAGACTCAAAAATCAATTCTCCAGTCAGCAGTGTGTGTGTGTGTGTGTGTGTGTGTGTGTGTGTGTGTAAGTATATAAGTAAGAATGAAGCATTGATCTCCTGAAAGAAAGCACACACACTGCTTATCTCCGCTGTGAAATAACAACAGAATATGGAAATTTACAAGCACTGAATTACCTCAGAAGAGGAACCATGAACAGCAGCATGGAAACACACACACACACACACACACACACACAGAGTAAAGCAGACAATTATACAATAGTGTCTGCCATCCTTCACCTCTTCTTTGTCCCTTTAACTATTTAAATGCTCAGGGTAAAAGAGCACATGGAAAATGAAAACAGCCACAACAACATACAGTTTTACTCCTGAGGGGGGTGACACGGTACTGTGAGGGAGGGTCTGGTCCAGTGGGTGGAGTCATTCTGATATAGAAAACAATAGTGGGAGGAGCCAATGTTTGGGAGCAATGTCCATGCAGGGGGCGGAGCCTTTCTGTCTGGGAGGAGTTTTAGTTTTCAACAGGTGCCCAATAGCGATTTTCCACCAAAATGCCATGGGCTCTGTTCTGGTTTCGCCAAACGCTGACCCATGTTTACATCTGTAATAACAGCACAAGCACTCGCAGGTCATCTTCACGCTCCGCCATCTTCTCATTTCTGTTTACAGCCGCTGTACAGCGCCCCCTGCTGATGATGTATCCTCCGTTTCCACTAAATCTGCTGTAAACACGACTGGTTCAGTGAAAACATCAAGGTTCTTATAAAACCGAAAAGACCCGTTCAAGAACCAGAGTTCTTTAGGTGGAAAAGGGCTTAAAGTGTCTTTACCATACACAGACCCACAGTGGGAGGGGTCACGGTGGTGGTAGGAGTTTGTTTCAGTGGGTGGAGTCTCAGTATAGCGAGTGGTTTTGGTCTGTGGTGGAGAATTCCTTTAGTGACCAAGTCTAGTTTGTGTTTCCACCTGTATTTCTCGTGGATAATCTCTATACAGATATCATTCTGATGCTGAAGCTGAAAGGCCAGGCCTAAACGGGGTTCTAGATATGTTTATCCACAGTTTACCATATCTACAAATATTGTTGCTGTGTTGCAATATCTGGAGTTCTTGTTGCTGTGTGTAAAAACAAGGCCATTCAGCTCGAGTGACCCTGCAGAGATACTGTATATAAAAGGAGCGGAGCAGATGTCTGGCTCTGGGTGGACGCCAGGCCGCACGGCTTTCTGAATATTACAGCAGGACTAAGGCTTAGGTACAACACAGGAAATTAATGCTGTGTTTCAATGCACAGAGCTCCAGAAAGAATTTGATCCTGGTGTGTAATTCCTCACAGAATCAAGCCGACGTTGGTATTTACATCCACCCCAAAGCGGAAAACATGTTCGTGGCATTTACTATTAATTTCTGGCCTGTGGTTTCGTCTAAATCCCTGCTGTAGTAGGTCAGCGTAGAAGGCTCCAGGCTGCGGATCCAAACCATGGCCCAGTCCCGCTTCTGATTTCCCCCCTCCCCCTGGTTCCCCCTTTGTTAGAGCTGAGTTAATGGGACGACCTTCAAGAGACGGAGACTTCCTCAGAACACAAATAAAACAGAGCAGCGCTTCATTCCCAGGTGACTAGCGCCGCTCTGTAGCAGCTCTACACCAGTCTGCAGTGATATCAGAGGAGCTGCTGGACTTTAGCTACATTTAGGGCCTCGTTCTCCTTCAGAAGAGTTCCACAATCAGAGATTACCCCCCTCTCCTCACTCTTCTGTGACATGGAGCTCTCATTCTGCAGAGTTCTGTTCGGAACTTCCAGCTCCACCTTAAAAGATACAGTAGCCTCAGGCACTAGTATGTAATAGCTTCACCATTTAAGGTGGAACTGTAAATTTACAGCTAACTCCCAAGTCCTCAGCTGCTCCTCGTGCTGTTTTCTGCTCGTTCTGAAGTAAAGGGCCATAACCCACTGAAACTACATTAAACTACGATAATAAACTGGGGGTCATAGAGTTTAAAGGAGAATATACTGACACCTGTGGGTTACTTTGGGCGCTGCGCACCGTCATAACCCTCCGTTTGGAATGCGTCTCTGAGAAATCTCAGTTTGAAGAGCCATGTAGCCCTCACACTTCACCCCACCACTCCATCCCAACAAGAACCGAGACCCCCACCCCTAGGGGAAACGGAGAGGGGAGGGTAAGTGGTCAGGGTGCAAGGGGTTAAACGGCCTTGGGCGCATATCTGTTCCTCCTTCCACTCAAAGCGTCTCTGAAAAACTACTGAGCACATCAGGGCACTTTGAAAAGAGCAGGCGTGGATAACAGCAATCAATGTGTTCTAAATGTAAAAGCCGTTTCACACAGAATCCATCATTTAATGGTGTTCTTGGCTGGGATCTGAGATTAGAGCTGTTCGGCGAAGAGCTCCCCAGACTCTCGTGGACAAAATAAAATATTATAAGTGGTTCCGTCTACTTCTAGCAGATCTGTAGGAATGTAATTATGTGAATTATATCATAAGTGAGGTTGATATTTTAGGAGATGTCAGCTGTCTTGATTCAGTGAGTTTCTACACTCCACACACTTCTCTGCTGCTCAAATAAACATTCTCCAAGAGACTGAGACTCAATATTCTTCGGGCAGATGCTTGGTATCAGGCATGAAAGGCTTGAGCTCATGTGCAGCTGCTCCAGCTTCACATTATGATTTTCTACAGGTATCATACCTCTTAAAGAAGAGGTTAAAGGCAGTGTGTACAAGCACTTTGACCATGCAGTGACGCTTGTGTTGTACACGTGGAGACGCCTGGTTCCATTTACCACCGCTGTA
Organism: Hoplias malabaricus; assembly: GCF_029633855.1. Lineage (NCBI taxonomy): Eukaryota > Metazoa > Chordata > Actinopteri > Characiformes > Erythrinidae > Hoplias > Hoplias malabaricus. The sequence continues at coordinate 2,070,648 of NC_089815.1, read as the reverse complement.
AGGAAACCTGAGTCTCTACGTTTCTCTCCATCAAACCATTTCACACCTAAACACTCTCCATCACTTTGTTTACATCTCAAACACTGCATAAAGAAGGGGCTTCAAAAACTAGTGGACTTTCCCTTTAAGCATTAACAGCTGTGTTATCTCTGTGGCGCATGAGCCCTATCTCACCGCTCTGTGTTATCTTTCCTCACTGTTGGGTTATAGTCAACAAAACAGATCAGTCCTGCATCACCAAGCAACAATGTATGTATTTATTCATCAGTAATAGACCCCCCCCCCCCCCACACACACACACACACTTCCTGTCAGGTTCATCTGATCACCCTGAGATTAGCATCTCCTGCCTCTAAACACTTTCTTAATTAAACTTCTCATGTTCTTAAAGCAGAGACACACCCAAACACTGCAATGTGCTCCGACACACACAACAACAACATCATCACACTCTCCCCAAAGCTTTCTCTACATCAGGGATGCATCACTATCAACAAGCAGCATGCACATCAGCTGCAGCTCACTTTCAATGGCAGTCAGTGATACACACACACACACACACGCCCGCCCAGTTCAGCAAGGATCTCTAACCTGCAGGTGTCCGGAGACTGGAGCCTCCGAGCCCGAGCTGATTCCCCGGGTTTCCTGCGCTCTCTCTCGGCCATGCCTCCTCGCTCTGCCCGGTCCTCTGGCAGCGGAGCGACTCCGAACGGCAGCAGCGAGAGAGAGAGAGCGCTCAAGCCGAAGGGAGGGGCTCCTGGCTCGAATGCGGCTCACTCACAGTGGCGCTCGCTCGCTCGTTTGGATGTGGGAGGCCATAGAGATTAAAACCTTTCCCACGTTGAGAGTCCGGAGGTAGACGTGCACGCTCAGCCTCCGTGACGTCACGTGCACGCTCAGCCTTCATCAGTGTTTAAAGGTGAAGTCTATAAGTTTCCCCACCATAATAAAGAATAATACACAATGTTTATGGAGGTGATTATTTATTATTTTAAAATGGCTGTTAAATTAATTACATACTCATTCATGGTTAGGTACGCGCGGACTCATATTAAGGGACTGTCCACATGGGGGTGCTATTGTGCTTTCGTTAATGAGACTTCTGTCGTCACTTTAAACACAAATGAGGTGAAGGATCATCCTGAATGAACCGCTGTGTGCTCCACAGTCTCCCATACCTGCTTTTAATACGTAATCTCTTATGCTTTCAGGCCACTAGGTGTCAGTAGGGCACTGCTTTGTAACGTGAAGATGTAGAAGAAAAGGGTCAATGTCTCCTGTAATTAATGACAAGAAACTGATTATTTTGAATGTGGCTACAACAGCGCCCTCTGCAGGTGACAGATATAATCTAATAAAAAAATATCTGTAGCAAAAAAATTAGCATTTGATTATTTCTTAAGTTAATGAGCCATTTTCTCTGAATAAAACTTGAAACAAACAAAGAATTCCTTGAAATTAGTTGCATTAACTTATAATATTCTTATATCAGTCTCAGAATGAGAATTATTAGAGGTATTGATTGGACTGGAGAAGATTTTACTCAATAACAGCCCTCTGTGAAGTGTGCTTCTGTGGAGCAGGGGTTCAACTGACAGCCCATGCTAGTTTTTGTATCTAGAACCATCGCTAGTCACAGCAGTGAGACTGTTGTCTGTTGGCAGCGTGTATTGATCGCTCAGGTTCTGATCCGTCTATAATTGACTGTGATTGATGATTAATGATTGATAAACATTTCATTACATTTCAGTTTAGTGTTCATATCTGTAACACTGCTAAGGCTCTCAGTCATTTTTATTGATGCATGTATGAGGTCATCTTGTAGAGTGTGTGTGTGTGTGTGTGTGTGTGTGTGTGTGTGAATAAATAAATCATGGCCTGGGTGAAGGGAAGGGTGTGGTAAAGCAGCCCAATGACAAAAAAGCCCCCTTCAAAACCACACATACACATACACTCTCTCCTTCAAACACACACACTCACACACACACACACACACACACACACACACGGTGTCTTGGGTGATATATGAACCCTGCTCCACTCACTGTGAATATGAACCACTTTCACTGAGTGCTCCTTTAAGGTAAAAAAAAAGCCCTTCAGCTCTGGTGTGTGGAACGGTGGAACTGTGTTCTCTGGAGTGATGGGGTTCCTCTGGTGTGTGGAACAGTGGAACTGTGTTCTCTGGAGTGATGGGGTTCCTCTGGTGTGTGGAACAGTGGAACTGTGTTCTCTGGAGTGATGGGGTTCCTCTGGTGTGTGGAACGGTGGAACTGTGTTCTCTGGAGCGATGGGGTTCCTCTGGTGTGTGGAACGGTGGAACTGTGTTCTCTGGAGCGATGGGGTTCCTCTGGTGTGTGGAACAGTGGAACTGTGTTCTCTGGAGCGATGGGGTTCCTCTGGTGTGTGGAACAGTGGAACTGTGTTCTCTGGAGCGATGGGGTTCCTCTGGTGTGTGGAACAGTGGAACTGTGTTCTCTGGAGTGATGGGGTTCCTCTGGTGTGTGGAACAGTGGAACTGTGTTCTCTGGAATTTGAGGTTCCTCTGGTGTGTGGAACAGTGGAACTGTGTTCTCTGGAGTAATGGAGTTCCTCTGGTGTGTGGAACAGTGGAACTGTGTTCTATGGAGTGATGGGGTTCCTCTGGTGTGTGGAACAGTGGAACCGTGTTCTCTGGAGCGATGGGGTTCCTCTGGTGTGTGGAACAGTGGAACTGTGTTCTCTGGAGCGATGGGGTTCCTCTGGTGTGTGGAACAGTGGAACTGTGTTCTCTGGAGCGATGGGGTTCCTCTGGTGTGTGGAACAGTGGAACTGTGTTCTCTGGAATTTGGGGTTCCTCTGGTGTGTGGAACAGTGGAACTGTGTTCTCTGGAGTGATGGGGTTCCTCTGGTGTGTGGAACAGTGGGGCTGTGTTCTCTGGAGCGATGGGGTTCCTCTGGTGTGTGGAACAGTGGAACTGTGTTCTCTGGAGCAATGGGGTTCCTCTGGTGTGTGGAACAGTGGGGCTGTGTTCTCTGGAGTGATGGGGTTCCTCTGGTGTGTGGAACAGTGGAACTGTGTTCTCTGGAGCAATGGGGTTCCTCTGGTGTGTGGAACAGTGGAACTGTGTTCTCTGGAGCAATGGGGTTCCTCTGGTATGAGTTGGAGTGGGGAGTTTGATCCAGAACTAATCCCCAACACCAGCCCCTGACCCTCACTGATGATGGCGAGGCTGAACTTCATCAGATTCTCACAGCTATGTTCCACTACATCTAGTGTAAATCCTTCCTAGAAGAACAGTCTGTTGACTTATTAATTGACTCAAATAAGAACACGTCCATCTTTCTGTGTTCTCTGGAGGACAGATGATAATCAGAGATTAGCTGTGGACTGTGAATAAATGAACACTGTATGTTACATAAAGACATGGGAATCTCAGTGGAGTCACACAATTAAAAGCTTTTATTGCGTAACGGGATTCACCCGTAATCAGCCCAACATTTCTAAAGCCTGTTTATCCATGGACAGGAATATTAATATTCAAATTATGTAAATAAACATATCCTACTCCTGTGGGATGTGACCTTCTGTCTCACTGTGAACGCAGAATATTATCATCACACTGCACATAGTGATCCTTCATTCATTCATTTTCTATAAGCATTTCATTCAGCACAGTGGTGCAGCAAGTAGTGTGTCTGTCACAGCTCCAGGGTCCTAGAGGTTGTGGGTTCGAGTCCCGGTCCAGGTGACTGTCTGTGAGGAATGTGGTGTGTTCTCCCTGTGTCTGCGTGGGTTTCCTCCGGGTGACTGTCTGTGAAGAATGTGGTGTGTTCTCCCTGTGTCTGTGTGGGTTTCCTCCGGGTGACTGTCTGTGAGGAGTGTGATGTGTTTTCTCTGTGTCTGCGTGGGTTTCCTCCGGGTGACTGTCTGTGAGGAGTGTGGTGTGTTTTCTCTGTGTCTGCGTGGGTTTCCTCCGGGTGACTGTCTGTGAGGAGTGTGGTGTGTTTTCTCTGTGTCTGCGTGGGTTTCCTCCGGGTGACTGTCTGTGAGGAGTGTGGTGTGTTTTCTCTGTGTCTGCATGGGTTTCCTCCGGGTGACTGTCTGTGAGGAGTGTGGTGTGTTTTCTCTGTGTCTGCGTGGGTTTCCTCCGGGTGCTCCGGTTTCCTCCTAAGTGTCCGTAGGTGTGAGCGTGTGAGTGAATGTGTGAGTGTGTGTGAATGTGTGAGTGTGTGTCGCCCTGTGAAGGACTGGTGCCCCCTCCAGGGTGTGTTCCCGCCTTGTGCCCAGTGATTCAGGGTAGGCTCTGGACCCACCACCGACCCTGAACTGGATAAGGGTTACAGAATCACTGGACACAAGGCAGGAACACACCTTGGACAGGGCACAGGTCAATAACAGCGATGTTCATTTGTGAAAGAGGAACTCATCAATCTATAGATTCTTCATATTGATCCAATATTGATCCTTCAAAGTGCACAGTGACCAGTTCAGACTGTGTGTAAATATCTGGATGTTTCTGGTAAAAATAAACCCTCACTTCTTGTCCTGAGAACACTTTCAAATCTCAGCCCATCAACTTCAGCTGAGATGGAGTTTTACTTGAATTTCTTTAAATGAACAAATTGACACAATTTCAGTTTAAACGTAAAGCATTTCATAAAAGTGTGTTTCACATTTGGTACCAATTTAGAATAAGAACAATAATGTATTAATGGTTTAAAATCTGTTTATTATTGTTATTAATTATTTTGTTAATTCATTAAAGTCATTAATAATCAGTTGTCACACACACACAGAATAGTGACCTTCATTCATTATCTGTAGCCCCCAGCGGTGGGTCCAGAACCTACCCTGAGCGCACTGAGCACAGGGAGGAAACACACCCTGGAGAGGGCACCACACACTCACACATTAACTCACACACTCACACCTACCGACACTTTTGAGTCTCCAATCCACCTACCAACGTGTGTTTTTGGAGCGTGGGAGGAAACCGGAGCACCCGGAGGAAACCCACGCAGACACAGGGAGAACACACCACACTCCTCACAGACAGTCACCCGGAGGAAACCCACGCAGACACAGAGAGAACACACCACACTCCTCACAGACAGTCACCCGGAGGAAACCCACACAGACACAGGGAGAACACACCACACTCCTCACAGACAGTCACCCGGAGGAAACCCACGCAGACACAGGGAGAACACACCACACTCCTCACAGACAGTCACCCGGAGGAACCCCACGCAGACACAGGGAGAACACACCACACTCCTCACAGACAGTCACCCGGAGGAAACCCACGCAGACACAGGGAGAACACACCACACTCCTCACAGACAGTCACCCGGAGGAACCCCACACAGACACAGGGAGAACACACCACACTCCTCACAGACAGTCACCCGGAGGAAACCCACGCAGACACAGGGAGAACACACCACATTCCTCACAGACAGTCACCCAGAGGAAACCCACGCAGACACAGAGAGAACACACCACACTCCTCACAGACAGTCACCCGGAGGAAACCCACACAGACACAGGGAGAACACACCACACTCCTCACAGACAGTCACCCGGAGGAAACCCACGCAGACACAGGGAGAACACACCACACTCCTCACAGACAGTCACCCGGAGGAACCCCACACAGACACAGGGAGAACACACCACACTCCTCACAGACAGTCACCCGGAGGAAACCCACGCAGACACAGGGAGAACACACCACACTCCTCACAGACAGTCACCCGGAGGAAACCCACGCAGACACAGGCAGAACACACCACACTCCTCTCAGACAGTCACTCGGAGGAAACCCACGCAGACACAGGGAGAACACACCACACTCCTCACAGACAGTCACCCGGAGGAAACCCACGCGGAAACAGGGAGAACACACCACAGTCCTCAGACAGTCACCCGGAGGAACCCCACACTCCTCACAGACAGTCACCCGGAGGAAACCCACGCAGACACAGGGAGAACACACCACACTCCTCACAGACAGTCACCCGGAGGAAACCCACGCAGACACAGGCAGAACACACCACACTCCTCACAGTCACCCGGAGGAAACCCACGCGGAAACAGGGAGAACACACCACAGTCCTCAGACAGTCACCCGGAGGAAACCCACGCAGACACAGGCAGAACACACCACACTCCTCACAGACAGTCACCCGGAGGAAACCCACGCAGACACAGGGAGAACACACCACACTCCTCACAGACAGTCACCCGGAGGAACCCCACGCAGACACAGGGAGAACACACCACACTCCTCACAGACAGTCACCCGGAGGAACCCCACACAGACACAGGGAGAACACACCACACTCCTCACAGACAGTCACCCGGAGGAAACCCACGCAGACACAGGGAGAACACACCACATTCCTCACAGACAGTCACCCAGAGGAAACCCACGCAGACACAGAGAGAACACACCACACTCCTCACAGACAGTCACCCGGAGGAAACCCACACAGACACAGGGAGAACACACCACACTCCTCACAGACAGTCACCCGGAGGAAACCCACGCAGACACAGGGAGAACACACCACACTCCTCACAGACAGTCACCCGGAGGAACCCCACACAGACACAGGGAGAACACACCACACTCCTCACAGACAGTCACCCGGAGGAAACCCACGCAGACACAGGGAGAACACACCACACTCCTCACAGACAGTCACCCGGAGGAAACCCACGCAGACACAGGCAGAACACACCACACTCCTCTCAGACAGTCACTCGGAGGAAACCCACGCAGACACAGGGAGAACACACCACACTCCTCACAGACAGTCACCCGGAGGAAACCCACGCGGAAACAGGGAGAACACACCACAGTCCTCAGACAGTCACCCGGAGGAACCCCACACTCCTCACAGACAGTCACCCGGAGGAAACCCACGCAGACACAGGGAGAACACACCACACTCCTCACAGACAGTCACCCGGAGGAAACCCACGCAGACACAGGCAGAACACACCACACTCCTCACAGTCACCCGGAGGAAACCCACGCGGAAACAGGGAGAACACACCACAGTCCTCAGACAGTCACCCGGAGGAAACCCACGCAGACACAGGCAGAACACACCACACTCCTCACAGACAGTCACCCGGAGGAAACCCACGCAGACACAGGGAGAACACACCACACTCCTCACAGACAGTCACCCGGAGGAACCCCACGCAGACACAGGGAGAACACACCACACTCCTCACAGACAGTCACCCGGAGGAACCCCACACAGACACAGGGAGAACACACCACACTCCTCACAGACAGTCACCCGGAGGAAACCCACGCAGACACAGGGAGAACACACCACACTCCTCACAGACAGTCACCCGGAGGAAACCCACGCAGACACAGGGAGAACACACCACACTCCTCTCAGACAGTCACCCGGAGGAAACCCACGCAGACACAGGGAGAACACACCACACTCCTCTCAGACAGTCACCCGGAGGAAACCCACGCAGACACAAGGAGAACACACCACACTCCTCACAGTCACCCGGAGGAAACCCACGCGGAAACAGGGAGAACACACCACACTCCTCACAGACAGTCACCCGGAGGAAACCCACGCAGACACAGGGGAGAACACACCACACTCCTCACAGTCACCCGGAGGAAACCCACGCGGAAACAGGGAGAACACACCACAGTCCTCAGACAGTCACCCGGAGGAAACACACGCAGACACAGGGAGAACACACCACACTCCTCACAGACAGTCACTTGGAGAGGGACTAGAACCCAGGTCCCTGGGGCTGTGCAAGAGTGATGTTTCTTGCCAGATAGTGAACCCACATCCATCTAGTTAAACCTCAGATCTCGCCAAATACTGACCTCAGTGTGTCTCCTCCATCTGTCGACATTAACTCTGTCAGCTCCAGCACATATCTGTTAATAATTTTAACCCTTTAGTGAAATAACCACCGAGTTTGTTTTTTTTACACATTAATGATAATGTGGTGTACATCAACATGTGAAATAATTCACATTCTCAAGACTTAATAAACTATAATCTGTTTACAACATAATTCATAACGTAATACGTAAGCTTTTAAGCCATTTAAAAATCTTTAAGTGGTGCCTCACTTTTATTTACCTTTGATATGATCTCAGGACGTCCGGTTCTGAACACACCCTCATCCTTAAACACTGCTCTTAAACAAACTCTGCGATGCGTGGCAGAATTCACCATAAAGCCTTTGACCTTTATATTTATTTATATTCTTAGATGCAATAAGATTAAACACTGCTCTGTGCACTTTGGCCTTTGAGCAGTGTCTTGTGAAACAGTGTTTATTGTGGATCCTGAGAAGCTGCTCTTTCTGTAAGAGATTCTCATGTTTTTAACGTGCCGTATTCATTCAGGGCCAGTTTTCACTCAGAAGGTTGTAGCTATTCTTCAGCCTCAACAGAAGCCAGAAGAAATAACATATAAAAACTTCCCTCTGTGTTCTTCTGTTCATTCTGCAGTCGGTTAAAGACACAACTCTCCATTTCCATAAAATATAAACAGTGTTTAATAAAGTTCAACTTTAAACTGATTCACATTTCTGAGGAAAAATCTTTAACCTCCAAATCTGAGTAAAACAAAACAGACATCCCTTTATAAAAACATTAACCATTTATAAACTGTAAGGCTATTGTTCTATAAATTATAATAAAAACATTTCCCCAACATTTACACCTCGTTAATCAGTTACAATACAGCATCATCTCAGTGATAAATAGCCCTAATTCATCCTTTATATTTTATTATATTATAATAAAGAAACACAACCCATGGTTTGCCAAGAAGGCACACTGTTCCCGCCGCAGGAGAACGCTCAGTTCTCATAGAAAATCATTTCAACATGTTTCCATGTACTTAGAAAAGAAACAGAAAACCCGCCGAGACAAACTTCACATATAAACGGAGGGCGGGGGGCTGTGAGTGGAGAGAGAGAGAGAGAGAGAGAGAGAGAGAGCGCAGTTGTAGCGTAACTGTACAACAGCAGCTAAAAAACATAAAGCCGTGACTGGTGCGAAAGCAGTGTCTCTTTTCAGGACGAGACGCTGCAGTGGATTAAATGATGAACTGTGAGCGCAGTGGATGAGGCGGAGCACATGGAAACACCCAGAAAACGCTCAGATACACACCCGGCCCAGCTGTGTATGGAACGACCCACAACGGCGCCACTCTGTGGCTTTATGTTTTGTTTTGTTAGTGTTTTATCTGCACTAGAAGATTAAATCATTAGCCTTGATGTTTTATAACGGTAAATCATGATGAGGGAAGCATAAATATCATATCATTATCAATATCATTTTCACTGGTGATTTATTTCATGTTAATAATAATAATCAAATAATAGTAATTATTATAATTTATATAGCACCTTTCTCACACTCAAGGCCTCTTTCTCTCAATGTGTTGGGGGCGGGGGACGGTGAGGGGGGGAGGGGTTAAGTTGCTCACAGGAGGCAGCTGATGAAAACAGCCCCAATGACACATGAGTAAATAAGCTTTCTTTTCTTTCCTTTGTACAGGGAAAACATCGTTAAATTACTCTCTGTTGTTACAAACAGAATATTACAGACACAAGAGATCACCCCTCCTTCAAACACCACAAGTGTTCCTCAGCCCCAATCCCCTCAGTCCACATCAGAACTGAAATAACAACAAATATCTTCAGTGAATTCATCTAAAATCTAGACAGTTTCTCATCTAATATTTCCCTTTCTGTGACTGTTATAGGAACGTTGTCAGATTATTCAGCTGTTTTCTGGACAGTTTTACGTGGTGTTTTATTCCGTCGGAGCTGAACGACTCAGGGACGCTACATGACCCCCCCGTTTGTTGTTGGGAGACGCAGGCGAGAGTTAAACCTGACGCTTAGAGATTTACACACAGCTCTCTTTCAAACTGAGATTTCAAAATAAACACCATTCACCTTTCGAGCATCAATAATCAATAATCAATAATCTGATGAAGACCTTCTCACACAAGCAAAGCAAGTACGGATTATCCAGGAAGAGGCAGAACAATCTGAATTATTCCTACAACAATCTCATAATAAGAAATATTAAATATGACTTCACTCTGAGGGGTTTTCTTCATCCTCCTCCAGCTCAGTTTTTAAGCTGTTTTTTTATTTGCCTTAAACTCCCGATTCGCCTTTTAAAAGCTTTTCTTCCGATTCGGAGGATTCCCGAGGCGGCGAAGCCTTCTTCATCTCGAGCCCTTTGACCCAGGTGTACGCGAAAGACCCCCCGAGCACCATCATGTTACTGGTCCACCACAGCCCGCTTTTGGTGGCGGCGTAATACACCACCGCTATAACGGTCTGAGCGCAGGCCTTGGCCGTGCCCGAGACGTTGTGAGTCAAAGGGCTGGTGAACTTTATCTGGAGTCCCGTCACGTAACCGATCGCGAAACCAAAAAACCCTCCCAGGACCATCATGCCCCAGAAATGCAGGTCCGTCAGCCGGCTGAACGAGGCCAGGTGCCCCAGCTCCCCGAACACGATCATCAGCGGCAGGAACAGCACGCAGGCGTTCAGGTTGTTGTAGTACGACAGCTTCCAGATGCTCCCCTCCACCACTGGCATCACCTTCTTGGTGTAGATGGCGTTCAGAGACACGCAGGCGCTGGCGAGGACCCCGAAAAACACTCCCGTCCAGGAGAGGGAGCCGGCCACACCTTCCTGATCCACTCCGAGCCAGAAACCACCTGGAAAAGACAGCGAGGTCGGACTCGGTTACTACACGGTTACACACAGGACCACGGAGCTTCAGCACAGGCTCTCCACTGAGGAGGAAACGTAGTCCAAGACCATTTTAATATCAGAACAGCTGTATCAGGGTCTTTCAGTGAAGGCTGATGTTTCTGTGGGAGACACACTCTTATGTAAATCATACACCAGAAAACATTAAAAACTAAAGTCTAATCCCTTTCACGTCTAAAGACAATGCACTTTCAATCACAGACTGATTTTGCAGAGTATTTGGGCCTCACAAGGTCTCCATCTCTGTAGCAGAACACTATAAAAGAGAAAGACACAAAGCAATGGTTTAAAAACAACGAGGAAAAGCTCATGATTCTAAACGGTCATGTGTTTAGTTCGTTATGGAGCTGTTTTACAAACTGACCACTGTTTATTGAAAAGGGGTGTCACCAGTGGGACTGTAATCTATTGAATAATAATTTAACAACTAGCAACACGCGTTCTGCTGCTCTGATATGACCCAAAGACCTGTGCGCACCCCTGCCCTGGGACGTGGTGTCTCCCTTTACGTTCACAAAGAGCCGAGAGACAGTCTGCACTGTTGCCTCACACACTGCTTCGGTTATTTATGTTTATCTCTGTTTCACCCTCGAGAGAATCAGAAGATACTCCGCCTTCACTGCCTCTGGGGTTATTTTTTATAAAATATATTTAAATTGTACGTTACTTGTAGATTAATTGATTTAATTTTAATTTAGTATTGTATTAATATTATTTAATTATTATTATTATTATTATTATTTGTAGTTGTAGTATTTTATTGTACATTATATTATTATTAATATATCCCCCTTTTTTCCCCTCAAATGTTTGTTTGGTAATGTATACTTATTTTACTGAAATATTACTTTAATGTTTTTATTAAAGAACACTAGGGGGCAGTCAGCGCGCATGCCCGGAGCAATTTACTCTTTTTGGTTTATTGTTTATATTCTTTTAACATTTAAAACAGCATTTTTGATTATTTTTAGACCACTGAAATGACATTGTTCCTTTAAATACTTCTACAAGAGTTGTTTACCCCCGTGTGGGAGACCCACTCCATGGAGCCTAAACTGGTTCTTCCTGGGACTTGTTCTTAACTTCATGCGAGTTATACGTTACAGAAAGAATGTGTCAGGAATGACTTATGGCTCCTTTAACCCCCGGCCCCTCCACCGTGAACCCACCCAGGATGACTCCGCAGCACAGGAGCGCGTAGAAGGAGGTGGTCTGCTTGAGGATCAGGTAGGACATCAGCACATTAAACACGGTGCTGAGGGAGCGGCCCACGGTGTAGAAAGCCACTCCCACGTATTTCAGACACAGGTTATTGAAGGTGATCATGGAGATGAAGACCACGGAGAGGGGCAGCACCTCCCTGGACACCTTCAGGTCCACTTTAATGGAGGGGAAATCCACGCAGGAGGGCCAGAGTGTGGAGAACACGTTCATGACCCAGCACAGAGCCACGGACACCAAGCACTGGAAGAACGTGACGAACAGCGGCGCGTCCAGGTCCTCGTTGTCCAGCAGCCAGTTGTTGAGAAACACCATGGTGATGGACACGAACCAGTACAGCGCCACCACTAGGGCGATCTTCAGCGCCCGCACCACGAAGCTCTCCCCCCGGCCTCCGAACTCCGGGGCGCCGCGCTCGCTCAGCGCCATCCTCAGGATCCTCGACCTCTTCGGCTGGGTCCTGTTCATGGCGGGAAACGAGAGAGAAAACCTCGGTGAAACACTTTAACTCACGGCTACGTCTCCATTCTCTCCCTCTCTTCTCCTTCAGCAGAAAACACACACTCCCCCCCCTTCACTCGGGCCGTGTACTGCCCCCAGAGCCCACAGTGAGAACTGTTTTCACTCGTTAACTATTTTCTTATATTTTGTATTGTTTATTTATACGATGTATATTTTTTTATTTTATACATTTTCATAAAAATGTAATTAAATGTTGTTTGTACGTATCCTTTTAATAACAATGCGCCATTTTGTATTTTTTAAATAATTTACCTGGAGACTACACTGTTTTTTGCTTCTTCGTTGTTTGTTTTTGTGTTGTGTTTTTATCATTTATTGCTACATAAATAAAAGTTTAGATTATTTTTTCATTATCACATTTTTAAAAGCCTTTTCCACCTTTAAGTCACTGAAGTTAATTAGAAGAGTCCTGCGCTGTGTCCCGAATTCCCCATATTCCCTATTCCCTATGTTACTCATGGGTTGTACACTTCTTTTCGCAGTGCATTGTGGGACTGTTTGAGCGCGTGCTGAAGATCCCCTTTAGCTGTGTCTGAAACTGTGGGGTCTGACTGATTCTGTGTCCGAAATAAATAGTGGACAACTGTCAGTGAACTAAAGCAATCCCACAATGCACTGGGATAACGGAAACCCAAAATCCACAGGGATGTTTAGCAAAAACCTGCACTAAGTCGTGTCTGAAATCGTTCAGATCTGATTTGTGACATTTGTCCACATTAAAATGTGTACGTAGTGGGAGTCACTTAGTTCACAAGCAGTTTGCAGCACCAGCAGTGACCCAGCAGCCTCTGTATCGGGCCAGAATTCTCTCAACCTTGATTAATTATTCATTTTTACATTTTTATTACTTAATAAATCTTTCTTCTTTTAGACAAAACAGATGGTGTCTGTTTACGACACAATAAATTAATTAATTAATATATACTATAGTTTATTATTGGCCAATGCCATGTCAGTTTTAACCAATGAATGCCATCGATTTGGATTGACAGCCAATCCCGGCGCAGGAGGGGGGCGGTCCTGTCAGAAAAACGGTTGGGAACAAAAACCAGCGCCACACTCCCTGACAACTTCGTTTCGAGCAAATTATTCCTCAATATCACAACAATTACACGGTTATTTAACACATTAAGAGCAGACAACAGCGACATAACACGGATAACATTAACTACAGGCGGTAATCTTATTGAATATTGGCTGTAGTTAGGTGTGGGCTTAGGTACGTCGTGATAACAGCCTCCACACCAAATACACCCCCATAGACACTCTCTGTAGCGACACTATAGTCAATAACAACAACAATACGAGCCATTTCCAGATGAAACATTTCAATATAGTGCAGTGTAGCGTACCTTAAAGTATTATTCAGTCATCCACAGCAGCCTCACACACCTGCTGAGTGTCAAATGAGGAAGTGATTTTAATTTAAACCCCTCCTTCAGACAGAAGTCAGGTTCCAGTGCTGAGTGAAAGCCTGATTTACCTGAATATCCACCTGAGAGTAAAGGGGGTTCGGACAGGAGTGTTTTCTCCCTCTTTTACAACAGAGAAGGATTTATTAGGTGTGGTTACTGACGTACGGACTGTTTCATGTCAGAACTGCACTGCCATTGGACTCTTTTCACATTCACCTCCATGACATCTGTCAGATGTTGTAATCCAGATCTAATCAGGAGTCTTGCCTGAGGACTTTTATTGGTGTAGCGTGGTTCACCAGAGCAGAGAATCAAACTCAATATTCTGTGTAGGTGACACCAAATCTACAGTGGGTGGGTCAACTGTGAGTGTGCTACAGGTCAGACATGTAAACGACAAAAGGAAGTGTGTGTGTGTGTGTGTGTTCCACATATGTTGGGAGGACTAAAACCTGAGGAATTAAATCTGTTACACAAGCACATTGTGGGGGGTTGTCTTCCTTATGAGGACAAAATTAACATCCCCATGACCTCAAATCATTACATTTTAAGGTGAAAATATGTTAAGGTCCGTGTAATTTAGAGTTACGGTTTGTAATGGCTGAGGTTATAGTAACTCTCTAAAGTCTAAATAGACTGTGGGGGGTTATGAGATGGTAACAAGGCTAATTCTGTTTGAGTGCTTTGTATCATACGCAGAAGAAGACATAGGACTGTAGAGAGACTGCTATAGGGAAGCAGTACATTATCGACAGCAGAGGGCAGCAGTAGACTGTGGAGGACTACTATTGGATTTATTGGACAACGGGAATGTAGAGGCCTAGAGAGGCCAGTAGAGGGCAGCAGTACACCATAGAGAACGGTTGGTGGCGGTAAAAGGCAGCAATAGACTGTAGTGAACAGTAGAGGGCAGTGTTTGGCAGCAGTACACCGTAGTGGACAGTAGGGTGCAGTAAAGCGCAGCAGTAGATTGAAGCGGACGGTAGAGGGCAGTAGAGGACAGCAGTACACCACAGAGGACGGTTGGTGGCGGTAAAAGGCAGCAATAGACTGTAGTGAACAGTAGAGGGCAGTGTTTGGCAGCAGTACACCGTAGTGGACAGTAGGGTGCAGTAAAGCGCAGCAGTAGATTGAAGCGGACGGTAGAGGGCAGTAGAGGACAGCAGTACACCACAGAGGACGGTTGGTGGCGGTAAAAGGCAGCAATAGACTGTAGTGAACAGTAGAGGGCAGTGTTTGGCAGCAGTACACCGTAGTGGACAGTAGGGTGCAGTAAAGCGCAGCAGTAGATTGTAAGGGGCAGTAAAGAAGATCTAAACTGTTTACTAAAGTCGGATCAGTTTCTGAAGCAGAAATCTCAGCGTTTTCAGTGAAAATGGCCACAACAATCAGCACTCAGAGAGGACAGGTCAGTACACAGTTTTTATTTAATCCGTATCCACCATCTGAGCTAATGTTTACAAGTGGGGAACGTTGCTGATAACGTAATGACGACATCAGCTAATTCAGGGCAACGTTCCCCAGTCTCTTTACCGTCTGTTTTATAAACATTCAGAGTCTAATCATCTCCACAGACCCCCGACTGGAGGTGAATAACCCCCCCTTAATGTTTCTAAATGTTGTCACTGAACCGTTTTCTTCAGCTCCTTGTGTGTGGTGTGAGCTTAAGCTGATTGTACTTTAGCAATTGCAGCGTTCCACCTTAAAATAAACATAAATACCGTTTATATTACTGCATTATGTAATGGTGGCGTTTGAAGTTGCCTATTTTAAGGTGGATTAATCAAGCTAACCGTGGCTTACTGTTCCGCTCCACCTTAACTGCCGCCTGTCATTGTGCAATTAAGGTGGAACGGAATAGGAAGCCAACTTCAGCCTCGAGAAAAGACCAACCTAATGAACCCATGCTCATAAATATGTTGTAAATTCGCATTTTAAACCTATTTTAAGCTTCATATGTCCTCCCTGAAGCTTAAAAACAACTCTGTTTTCAGAGGGTTAAAGTTCATTAAAGGTGCGGTCAGTCATTTTGTCGCCACGGAAAAAACAGCTGGCCGCGATAACGAAGCTTATTGGGTTTTTGTAAAATGTAGCTCACGTGACATGTAGAATCACAAGTGTAACCCCTAAATGAACCCGTTTATGCTCCATAGAGTGGGTCCCATAGAGTGAGAATTGTTTGGAATATAAGGCAATGTATTATTTTATAAAACACCAGCCTCAGAATGAGAAATATGAGAGAAATTGGCTGGATTTTAGATGATTTGACTTTATAACATTGAGTTGAGGTGAATTGTCTTGTGTGTGTGTGTGTGTGTGTGTGTGTGTGTGTCATGTAGGGCTGGGCAATTAATTGGAAATGAATCAAAATCATCATTCAGAACTCTAATCGACATAATCTTGTCTATATCAATTATATAAATTATTTTGAACTTTATTTATTTGTTATTATTTGTCCTCACTGTGTGTTCATTTACTGTTCCTTTAAAACCACGCTACCAAGCTGAAGTCACGTGATTCTGCCCTCTATTTGCCACATGAAGGAGAACCTAAACACAGAGGCCGACCGAGCGACTCGAGCTCGTACCAAAGAAAAACAGTGCGTCTGTGGTTTGGACGTGTTTTGTTCTGACTTTAATTAAGACGACGCTGAACAAAAAGTAGCTAAATGTAAACACTGAGAAAAGACAGTTTCAGCCAAAGCACAATCACACGCCAAATATAAACAGAGCTCAGAAACAGGAGAGGAACAAGCTCCCAGCAACATAAATACAAGGGTCATAAATACAAACACAACATAATCGTTCATTAATCGTAATCGTGGTAAAATGTACAATTAATCGTGATGTTGATTTGCGCTCATATCGCCCAGCGCTACCATCCCTGGTCCCATGTCCCCTCCCACCTCTCTGTGATAACGTATTTTTACAGTGTAGCCTTTAGAACCTAACCAGTGTAGCCTTTAGTATCTAATGTCCCTGTCCTTTGTGTCCAGGTGTACATTGGCGAGCTGCCACAGGATTTTCTGAGGATCACTCCCACTCAGCAGCAGCAGCAGGTTCAGATGGATGCTCAGGCGGCTCAGCAGCTCCAGTTCGGCGGATCCATCGGGACAGTGGGCCGACTCAGCATCACCGTCGTCCAGGTACTTTACTGATTTACAAACACAGTAGAGAGAGCGAGAGAAGAAGGAGAGGGAGATGGAGAGAGAGAGGGAGATGGAGAGAGAGAGGGAGATGGAGAGAGAGAGGGAGATGGAGAGAGAGAGGGAGATGGAGAGGGGGAGTGGGAGAGAGAGAAAGCGAGAGGAGAGAGAGAGAGAGAAAGTGAGAGGAGAGAGGGAGTGAGAGGAGAGAGAGAGAGGGAGCGAGAGGAGAGAGAGAAAGCGAGAGGAGAGAGAGAGAGAGAGAAAGAAAGCGAGAGGAGAGAGAGAGAAAGAAAGCGAGAGAAGAGAGAGAGAAAGAAAGCGAGAGGAGAGAAAAGAAAGCGAGAGAAGAGAGAGAAAGAAAGCGAGAGGAGAGAGAGAGTGAAAGCGAGAGGAGAGAGAGAGTGAAAGCGAGAGGAGAGAGAGAGAAAGCGAGAGGAGAGAGAGAGAAAGCGAGAGGAGAGAGAGAGAGAAAGAAAGCGAGAGGAGAGAGAGAGAGAGAAAGCGAGAGGAGAGAGAGAGAAAGCGAGAGGAGAGAGAAAGAAAGCGAGAGGAGAGAGAGAGAGAGAGAAAGAAAGCGAGAGGAGAGAGAGAGAGAAAGAAAGCGAGAGGAGAGAGAGAGAGAGAGAGAGAGAAAGAAAGCGAGAGGAGAGAGAGAGACAGAGAAAGAAAGCGAGAGGAGAGAGAGAGAATGTGAGAGGAGAGAGAGAAAGCGAGAGGAGAGAGAGAGAGAGAAAGAAAGCGAGAGGAGAGAGAGAGAGAGAGAGAGAAAGAGAGACAGTTGATTTCTTGTAGATCAGTGGTTTAATGTGCGATTAGGAAATATTCCGAAGATTCAACTCACGCTGTGGTTCATGACTAATCACAATCTGCAGAGGGATGAGATCTATCACATGATTTAAGTGCAGTGATCCAGAGACCTCTGGGTGTTGTTCCTGTTGTGTACAACTCTTCCTGAGCTTCTCGTCTCCTTTATGAAATATAGAAATAAACATCTGAAAAACTGTATTCATGAGTGAAGATTTATTTTTGCTTCATCCTTGAAATTTCACTTAAAGTGAACAAAAAAAAAATATTCTGGGCAATTTTTTCACACACTTCCGCACTCAGTGTCCAGTGTCAGAGCTCGTGTCCAGAGAGGAGCGCTATGTAGTTCTACGATTACAGACTGTAGTCCATTCCCCTGTAGTCCCCCTGTTCTTCAATGGTCAACACCCCTGAAAACTCTAGCCGCACTGCTGTGTCTGATCCAGTCGCACTGGCACAGCACACTCAGTTATGACTGATCGTGAAAGATCTGGTCAAACAGCTGGTTTACAGTCTAATTGTTGAGCTACAGAGTGCTGCTGTGTGACTAACTGAACCTCCCCCTCCTACTTTTCCAGGCGAAGCTGGCTAAGAACTACGGGATGACGCGTATGGACCCGTACTGCAGGATTCGGCTCGGTTACGCTGTTTACGAAACTCCCACGGCTCACAACGGAGCCAAAAACCCTCGCTGGAACAAAGTGATCCAGTGCACTGTGCCGCCGGGAGTGGACTCCTTCTACCTGGAGATCTTCGACGAGGTTAGTGCTCCTCATCTCAGCTTTATTCCTAACTCTAACTTCTTTAATGAGCTTTAGTTTTCTGCTTAAATAAGTAATGACTCTTCTTCCTGTTTAAGTCAGGGTTTATACTGACACCCAGTGGCCAGAGACTGGTGGAGCTTTAACTGGTTCATGTGGATAACTGTGTGAAAGGAATAAACATGTTTGTTAATGTGCGCTGGTTTGTTGTTGTTTTGTGGTTCAGAGGGCGTTTTCTATGGACGACCGCATCGCGTGGACGCATGTAACCATCCCCGAGAGCCTGAGGGAGGGGAGTGTGGTGGACGAGTGGTTCAGTCTCAGCGGGAGACAAGGAGACGACAAAGAGGGGATGATTAACCTCGTCATGTCTTTCGCTGTGAGCCTTGAATTTGAACAGAAGTTTACACACTTTCACTGTTCATCAGCATCCTTCAGCTTTATATTTACATCAGCATCAGCCTGAAATTTCCAGTGTTAGGGTTCATTTTAACTTTTCTGTGACCAATGATGTTCTCTCTGTCTCTCTGTGTCTCTTTTTCTCTGTCTCTCTCTCTCTCTGTCTTTCTCTGTCTCTTTCTCTTTCTCTCTCTCTCTGTCTCTCTCTCTCTTTCTCTCTCTCCCTCTCTCTCTCTCTCTCTGTCTCTTTTTCTCTCTCTCTCTCTGTCTCTTTCTCTCTCTCTCTCTGTCTCTTTCTTTCTCTCTCTCTCTGTCTCTTTCTTTCTCTCTCTCTCTCTTTCTTTCCCTCTCTCTCTGTCTCTCTCTCTCTCTTTCTCTCTCTCTCTGTCTCTTTCTTTCTCTCTCTCTCTGTCTCTTTCTTTCTCTCTCTCTCTGTCTCTTTCTTTCTCTCTCTCTCTGTCTTTCTCTGTCTCTTTCTCTTTCTCTCTCTCTCTGTCTCTCTCTCTCTTTCTCTCTCTCCCTCTCTCTCTCTCTCTCTGTCTCTTTTTCTCTCTCTCTCTCTGTCTCTTTCTCTCTCTCTCTCTGTCTCTTTCTTTCTCTCTCTCTCTGTCTCTTTCTTTCTCTCTCTCTCTCTTTCTTTCCCTCTCTCTCTGTCTCTCTCTCTCTCTTTCTCTCTCTCTCTGTCTCTTTCTTTCTCTCTCTCTCTGTCTCTTTCTTTCTCTCTCTCTCTGTCTCTTTCTTTCTCTCTCTCTCTCTCTCTCTCTCTCTCTCTCTCTGTGTACAGTCAATGCCAGCCGGGATGATGATGGCATCACAGCCAGTAGTTCTAATGCCAACAGTGTACCAACAGGGTGTCGGATATGTGCCCATTGCAGGTCTGTACGCTCTTTTATTACACACACACACACACACACACACACACACACACACACACACACACTGACAGCTCCACTTCTCCCAGCTCAAGGCTGTGGGTATTTACACCCCTCTGTGTGGTTTAGAGTCTGCTCCTGGGGGTAGTCACGTTAATCTTGGGTTCTGAGTGTGATGGTTATAGTTTTTCTACATGTCCCTCGTACCTTCGGTGAAGAACTACACACTGAACACAGAAAGCAGCTGAACCTCAGATTCCCCGACTACAGTGTGATACATGGGCTGTTACTTTAATATCCTCTCCTCGTCTTCTCTCCAGGAGTACCAGGTGTTTATAACCAGGGCGTGGTTCCCATGGGAATGCCAGCGGTCCCTACTGCAGCCCCCCGGAGCGTTCCCTGCAGCGAGGAGGACCTTAAAGCCCTCCAGGACATGTTCCCGAACCTGGACCAGGAGGTGATCCGCACCGTGCTGGAAGCACAGCAGGGGAACAAGGACGCAGCCATTAACTCACTACTGCAGATGGCTGAGGAGTTGTAACTCTCTCTGTCACACACACACACACACACACACACCACTTAAAGCCCCGATACGAGGATTAAAATAATAATAAATGCCCCTCAGCTCTTTTTTTCACATCCCTCTGGTCACAGTGAGTTTCTTCGTTATAAATAAAGTGTCTCACTGTGGGGTTAGAGACAATTAAAGTCTTTAATTTACGAGAAAAATACGTATCTTTCTCATTATTCTGACTTATTTACCGGCTGTGTACCGTTCCGTACTTATGTCCCAGCCTCGGTGTGAGCATGTCCTGCGTGGAAAGAGCTGAGGGACATTTCCCTTCTGTTCAACTGCTTTGTAAAATCCTCCCAAACCCTCAGCAGTTTGTTCCACACGACATCGGCCAACGTTCCCCTCCAGAAGCTGAGAGTTCCTCCACAAACGCAGTCGAGCAGAGGACGGAGGGTTTAAACGGCAAAACGACCACCCCTCACTCTGTAAATCTGTCTCAAATCTCGTCAGTGTCTCTCATGTCTCACACTGAGATCGTTGAAACCTGAGGGTCATGGGTTTGAAGTGATTTCATTCAGAAGCATGTGTCTTACTCTAAAAGACCTGTACATCCTGCTTGTCCCAGTCATTTGTCGATGTCAAATCTGCTGATGGAATAAAGCACTTTTGCTGGAAGAAAATCACTTTAAAACAAGGAAAACAAACCCACAACCTCTCAGTGTTTGACAGACGCTGACTAGGTTTGAGACTAGCGGCGTCCTCTGGCCCGATCGGACACGTCTCACGCTTGTCGTTGCCATTTTTGTGAGAGAATGTGTGTTTTAGGCTGTGTTTTATCTCAGCCACATTTCCTCTGAGGTTCCTCCGAACCGTCGGATGTGTAAATGATGTGTGTTCCTGTCTCTGTTTGTGTTCAATGCTCTTATCTGTATAAATATAGCTCGATATCTATATATTTAATGAACTGTAAATTATTTTGAGAAGAGTTTAAAGAGTGGGTCTGAGATCCTGGACCAATCTTTTAATGCTTAAATGTTGCAAAGGAACGAATCCTGAATGGCCGTTTTCTGATGTTTCTGTGTCGCTTTTTCTCCTCTGAAATCTTAATGAAGATCTGTGATTAAATATAAGACACGTGCGATGAACTGATTTTACATTTGTGAACAAAGCACAGAGGAAAGGAAGGAAGGTTCTCCTCATTTCTGCCTCCGTTTGATTCTGACCTCAGGGTTTGTGAGGGGTCAGTTAGAGGTCACAGTGCCTTGTTGGGAATGTTATTAACAGCTGTTTTTTTTTCACTCCTCAGCTCCACAGATTAGTCTTTTCTTTAGTGAAACCACCTTAAACCCACTCTATGAACGAACTGTTACTGTTAGAGTATTTGTAAATGATTCTATTTGGAATGAAAGTGTCGCATTTCACTCGCAAATGATTTGATTCCTTTTTAGTGTCGTTTATTATTTACCACTGGAATAAAGCATTCTCTCATCACTTTAAACGGTATAGAATCAGTTGAGTAAGTTTATAATGTTCATACTCGCCTCGTGTAAAGTTACGTACATCAGCTAGGTCAAGGATATTTGGATCATTAAAGAGCTCATGTCATATGGCACAGCAGGTAGTGCAGTCAGACAGGGTGTGGGTTCGATTCCCGCTCCGGGTGACTGTCTGTGAGGAGTGTGGTGTGTTCTCTCTGTGTCTGTGTGGGTTTCCTCCGGGTGACTGTCTGTGAGGAGTGTGGTGTGTTCTCCCTGTGTCTGTGTGGGTTTCCTCCGGGTGACTGTCTGTGAGGAGTGTGGTGTGTTCTCCCTGTGTCTGTGTGGGTTTCCTCCGGGTGACTGTCTGTGAGGAGTGTGGTGTGTTCTCTCTGTGTCTGCGTGGGTTTCCTCCGGGTGACTGTCTGTGAGGAGTGTGGTGTGTTCTCCCTGTGTCTGTGTGGGTTTCCTCCGGGTGACTGTCTGTGAGGAGTGTGGTGTGTTCTCTCTGTGTCTGCGTGGGTTTCCTCCGGGTGACTGTCTGTGAGGAGTGTGGTGTGTTCTCCCTGTGTCTGTGTGGGTTTCCTCCGGGTGACTGTCTGTGAGGAGTGTGGTGTGTTCTCTCTGTGTCTGCGTGGGTTTCCTCCGGGTGACTGTCTGTGAGGAGTGTGGTGTGTTCTCCCTGTGTCTGCATGGGTTTCCTCCGGGTGCTTCCGGTTTCCTCCCACGCTCCAAAAACACACGTTGGTAGGTGGATTGGAGAGTCAAAAGTGTCCGTAGGTGTGAGTGTGTTGCCCTGTGAAGGACTGGCGCCCCCTCCAGGGTGTGTTCCTGCCTTGCGTCCAGTGTCCAGGTAGGCTCTGGACCCACCGCTGCCCTGAACTGGATAAGGGTCACAGACAATGAATGAATGAATGAATGAATATATATGAGCTTTAGCAACATGTCAAATGCTTACATTTGAGGTGGTCTGAGCTTTCTGTGGTTTTGTTTGTGAATGTGAAATCGGTCCATTGCGAATGCCAAAGGTTTTATTGATATGATTGATTTGTGTTGATTTTGCTTTTACTTTAAATAATAATATTAATGAAGACTTCCACCATGTCTCTGTATGTTTATTTTTTTTAAGGTTTCTGATCTCTTAACTGTTCTCTCAAAAAAAACTTTACCAAAATCAAATGAAAGTCCTGTCAGTTTTTGTTGTAAACTGTGATTTAACACAAATCTCGAAAACTCTTTTTATGATTTAAACATTTTGAGTGAATTCAAAAGAAGCAGTGAAAGTGGGTGTGGCCTGTAGGATGTTGTTGGGAATAATCTTTTGGACTCTGAGCGTACGTCATGTTTTGAAACAGCTGTTACACTGGATGTGTTAAACATGGTTCCCCTGTGCGATAATTTCATAAAAATATCAGGAAACTTTTGGGTGGTAATAATAATCCGGATCAGGCTTTAACAAGGTCAGCTAAAGAAAAGCAACAAAGCAAACCTTACATTTAGTTTGAAGTATTTTGAGAAGCTTGCAGTAAAGATATATTTGTGGGAAGGAAAACAAAGCTCTTTTTTTGCATTTTTGTTGCGATAGTTTATTGAGGACTAAAAGACAAGAATAAAAATGT
This sequence comes from Hoplias malabaricus, assembly GCF_029633855.1. Taxonomy (NCBI): domain Eukaryota; kingdom Metazoa; phylum Chordata; class Actinopteri; order Characiformes; family Erythrinidae; genus Hoplias; species Hoplias malabaricus. The sequence goes on along the minus strand of NC_089815.1, from coordinate 2,047,103 downwards.
AGTTAGAGACATGTACATTTTTAAAACACAACACACACTCAGGCTTTCTCCAATTCATCCACAGTGTTCAGCAAATGTTTAACACATTCTCACAACATTAATAAAGGTTTATTTCTGTTAGGGTTTATTTGCATGCAGGTTTGAGGGACAGCTGGAAAAGGAAAGATGAGGAAAGGTAGAGTGAGAGTCACTACAGACTCTGACACCGATGTCGCAGTTTAACATTCTTCACGTCTTCAGTGTGTCGTCTTCACCGGGGGGGGGGTCAGCGTTCACCGCCTGCGTCTGCCTTTCCCATTAGACGTGCAGTCTGTCTTTGTGCAGCCGCAAGACTCTACGTAGGTGTATGTGAAAGTGACGCTTTGCCCCTTTGGACAGGACATCTTCACCTGCTTCTGGCTGGTTTTCTGTTCCTGACAACACGAGCACGAGTGCATCATATTGTTGGCTTCAGACGAATACCTGAGGAACAGACAAAGGAGAGAACGGTCGGTCTCTGAACTGCTGCAGTCAAATGAACTATCATCTCTTTTCTAACAAATCAGAAACTTGAATTTAGCACAAATTTGCATTTTCCAACAGCAGGAGAACAACAGGTTTCTGTGTTTTATGAGAGATCTAAATCTCAGAGAATGATCCTGAGCGACTTCTGACTGGGGTTTGTGAGAAATGTCTTGTAAAATGACACCTGTTTGTTCCCCTTTAGTTTAATGGCTCATTGGTCTGTGTTTAAATGAAGCCCCTGGTCCCTGTTTCTTTCTGAAACTCACATGGAGTTTGATCCACAGCTTCCTTCACAGTACGTAAGGTCCACATCGGTCATGCTCGTGCAGCCATTGTTCACCAGCTTTGTTCGGTTTGTCCGGACGTTACACTTCACAGGGGGTATGCCTTGAGAGAAGAGTGCAACATATTAGCGCTCAGTCACTGAAAATCACTTTTATGAGAGAGAAAGGTTTCTGTGACTTACAGGTGAGACAGCAGCCGTCAGCGTCAGTCGTCTCTGTTCCCTGTTGGAAAAGTATTATAACATTATATGTGTTTTTAATACCCTGTATTCATCGTTCTAAAATGTTTGTAAAAAAGTATGATTTCTATTGACTTTTTAACGTGACGTGTAAGTGATGACTCGTGAACTCACGCTGAGGCAGTCGTCAGGGTTGAATGGTGGACACTTGGTTATTATCGTTGTTAAATTCAGCACTCCGCTGCTGTTACTGCAGATGTACTTCGTACACTTATCGTTCGGAGGAGACCAGGTTTCATTCACCTGAGGACAGGTAAGAAAGCTCTTTACTGTCATTCCTCCATTTTACTGTTCTTCAAACAGCAGCAGCACAAAATTTAAGAGGCTTTAAAAGAGGACTTTGTATCAGTGAAATTCAACATTTTTAAACTCCTGACGCACCTGGACGATGTGTGTGACGTTGTTAACGACCACCTCACAACTGATCTTCACACACTGACCACAGCACTGACCAGGATCCCGCCGATACTCAGAACCCTGAGAGAGAAACAGAGTCATTACTCATATCGCAGTCTTAAACTCTTCCGTACGGACAGTAGTCATTACAACAAGAAGAATGTGTTTTCGTTAATGATATTATTAATATAAAATACATTCACCTATAAAAATTCATAATAAACATTAATAATAAACACTTATTGTTTCTATGGGTTTTGGGCTGTTTCAGTGAAAATGATTCTTAAAACAAGCTCAATTATCACTTCCTCTCCCGATATAAACATCCAGAAAAAGATTAATAATATTAATGTCATGGCAAATATGTCATAATGAGAAATGGTAGCTATATGTTGATTATATTTGCTCACCTCTTTACAGTTGAGGGGTTCGCATGGCTTGGGCTTACACACTGGAGTCAGCAGCTGAGTACTCTTATCCATAATGTTGCCACATTCACAGGTCTTACACACATCACTGCTGGGCATGGAGGAGCCAGCCTGGAGAGAGAGGGACAGAACCTGTGTTTACACCCACTACAATAACACCATTATTATTAGATACAGCAGTTAGCTGATTATTCTACAGACATTTCTCACACACCAAATTAAAAGGATTCACTTGTGATCCAGAACTCATCATCATACCATCAGCACCTGATCTAACTAATGATCTCATGGCTGAATGCAATCAGATCATTACTACAATGTTCGAGTATCAGGTGTGGAAAGGAACACACTCCTCGTTCACTTCTCCCTTCAGTTCAGGAGAAATGCTGGACGAGGAGGTGTCCACACTGATTTAGAGTGGTATCTCACCTGATAAACCGTACCGTTCAGCACACAGGCAGGAATAGGAACTGCAAAAATAATGTAGCGTTAATTATTCAGTAGTTAAGTGTGTATTGGTGGCTAAGCACTTTAAAGGAGCAGTCGGTCATTGTCTCCACTCAAGACTTCATATTTTGACACAGATATTATACTGACACCTAGTGGCCTGGAACTGTCAGGGATTCAAATCTATTTTAAATCAGGCCACTCTCATGTGAGAGACCCATTCTATGAAGCATAAACTGGTTCATTCAGGGACGAATGATCTCCTGTAATTCACACTTTACAGAACTGTTTGAACATAACTAACATATTTATAAATATGGAGGTAACAAAGACAGACTGCTCCTTTAATTCATTTGAATTCACCGGGTCTCACTCACTGCAGGTGTACTCCGGACAGCAGGGTCCGGCCGAGTGGTTCGTGAACAGCGTGGAGCCCAGAGGGCAGGCCTTTGAAAGGGGGCATGTTGTTATGTTACACTCTGTAAGAGGAATCAGGAACAAGGCATAAAAACACAGCAAGGAGTCAACATCATGTTTTTTTTCAGCTTTGACTTCACACAGTTACGTCTTTATTCTTTATTCTTCTAATCACCAAGCAGCCAACAACAAAAAAATACACCTTATTAAAATAAAATAAACTTTTATAACACATCACAGCAGTGAAGTAGATATTTAAATATTCATCACATAATAATACATTGAATCTTTGTGAATATGTGTAATATTTCTGATTGTAATATTGTTGAAAATGTGAAATTACTCAAACACATTTTTTAATGTAATTTGTTTTAAACGATTGATTTTCCAAATGATCAGGAAACTTCACTTACTAGGAGATCACTTTATTTTTGTAATATGCTCATATCTCATTTAAAAAATGTAATAATTGTAAATAAAATAATAATAAATAATATTAATAAATTAGCAAATAAATATAATACATTTTTTTCTGTTTTCTTCTACATATGATTCTGTAATTATTCAATTGCAGACATTCAGAATGTGTGAAAACAGAACAGCAAACTAAACATAGCACAAAAAGTAAGGAAACGCGTGGTTGGTAGATTATTTCTTTGTTGTAACAGTGTTTCTTGGTAATACACCGTTGGAGCCTGTTGATTTCCCTTTTAAATGGTGCCACATTTGTAATGAACATGTGTTTGTGGGAGGAGCAGTGGAGCTGAGAGTGTGGGTTGTGTCCATGAAAAATCTGCCAAAGACAAACAGCTCATTCTGTTCTTTACAAATGTGGCACCATTTAAAAGGGAAATGAACAGGCTCCAACGGTGTACTGCCAAAAAGCAAAGAAATAATCTACAAAACAAATGTCCTCACTTTTTGTGCTATATTTATATAATTTATAGTTTAACTGTTATATATTTCAATCGCCCTGTGAAGGACTGGCGCCCCCTCCAGCGTGTGTTCCTTGCGCCCAGTGAGGCTCCGGACCCACCCCCACCCTGAACTGGATAAGGGTTACAGACAATGAATGATGATGATATATTTTTCAACGGAAATGGAGAGTTAACCTTGTTAAACAGGCTTTGCCTCTTGGTTTATAGTTACTTTAACACCAGAAAGGTACAGCTAGGAAAAGAACGTTTACGTGAGCTGTTTTTGTCAGTGTGGCTCCCAATCACTCACGGCATTCATAGCTCTCGCAGCAGTCGTCTGTTTTTCTGATGAGAGTTTGTCCAGTTTTGTTGCAGACAGGTACGCGGGGAATGGGACAGATGATGGGCTTACACTTGGCAGTCTCAGTGTCTTCATCACACTCACATATCTGGCATTCGCTCTGCCACTTTTCTTTCGGCTATGAACGACACAGAGATATTTAAGGAACAGAAACAGCACGTTTTAGAGAGTCATTTTAATTATTTACACAACAGAACCAAGGCATTTTGACAAAAATAGAAAACTGTATGGCAGCAAAAAAAATATTACAATTGTAATGACTTATTTAATCACAGCAAGGGACCACGTTAAAAAGTGAGAAAGAAAATGTACCACTTAAGACTATGGAATACCTTTCTTGGTGGAACAAGACTGGAGCATGGAGGATTTGTAGTTGAGGGTGGTGCTGTGCTAGTACTACTTTGCTGAGTTGTTGACTGTTTTGTGGTGGTTACTGGAGCGCGGGTTGTTGTAGCACATGAATGGCTCTCCTTTTCAACTTCACAATTATCATCGCAGTATGCAGTATAACACCAACCAGAGCCGTCAGATACATTATAAATTATTGCTCCTGTGGATAAAAACATGTATAGTTGTCAAGCATACACTCTCAAATTACATTTAGAATAACTTAATCAACAACTGCAGAATTAAAAACCTTTACCTGGTTGGAAATTTGTGCCATTCACCAAACAGCAGACATGTATAGTAGAAGATGTTAAGGGACTTCCTGTTGAAGTAAGGCTGATAGTTACTGTTGAGGGTGTTTTGCTTGGTGTCACTGTATGGGATGTACTAACAGAACTTAGTGACACTGTTGTTGCTGTAGGTGGGACTACAGTAGACGTGGTTGTAGATACTAGTGTCTGGGTTGGTGATGTGCTCGTCTGTGTTGCAGTACTTGGTGCAGAGCTTGTTACAGTAGGCTGTGTCGGCCCTGTGGTAGGAGCTGGTGTTTCAGTAGATGTTGGGACAGCTGTAGTTGTCTCTGTACTTCCAGTAGTGGTTGTGGTTTCAGAAGCACTTGTTGAAACTGTGGGTCCTGTCACTACTGGTGTTGAGGTCTCAACTGTTGTAGATGTTTCTGAGATTGTAGTGCTGACAACAGTTGTGGTTGGGGGCAATTCAGTAGATGATGTAATCGTTGTAGGCTGAGTGGTTGTAGCTGTAGGTGGGATGGAAGTTGTGGTACCTGTCACTTCTGTTGTTGAGGTCTCAACTGTTGTAGATGTTTCTGAGATTGTAGTGCTGACAACAGTTGTGGTTGGGGGCACTTCAGTAGACGATGTAATAGCTGATGTAGTAAATTCTGGGGTAATAGTAGATGTAGTAGATTCTGGGGTGACAGTACTTGTGGCTGTGGTGGTAGAACCTGTTTCAGGAGTTGTTGTTTCTGTTGGTGGGATGGATGTTGTGGTAGGAGCTGGAGTTTCAGTAGATGTTGGGACAGCTGTGGTTGTCTCTGTAACACCAGTAGTGGTTGTGGTTTCAGTAGCACTTGTTGAAACTGTGGTACCTGTCACTTCTGTTGTTGAGGTCTCAACTGTTGTAGATGTTTCTGAGATTGTAGTGCTGACAACAGTTGTGGTTGGGGGCACTTCAGTAGACGATGTAATAGCTGATGTAGTAAATTCTGGGGTAATAGTAGATGTAGTAGATTCTGGGGTGACAGTACTTGTGGCTGTGGTGGTAGAACCTGTTTCAAGAGTTGTTGTTTCTGTTGGTGGGATGGATGTTGTGGTAGGAGCTGGAGTTTCAGTAGATGTTGGGACAGCTGTGGTTGTCTCTGTAACACCAGTAGTGGTTGTGGTTTCAGTAGCACTTGTTGAAACTGTGGTACCTGTCACTTCTGTTGTTGAGGTCTCAACTGTTGTAGATGTTTCTGAGATTGTAGTGCTGACAACAGTTGTGGTTGGGGGCACTTCAGTAGACGATGTAATAGCTGATGTAGTAAATTCTGGGGTAATAGTAGATGTAGTAGATTCTGGGGTGACAGTACTTGTGGCTGTGGTGGTAGAACCTGTTTCAGGAGTTGTTGTTTCTGTTGGTGGGATGGATGTTGTGGTAGGAGCTGGAGTTTCAGTAGATGTTGGGACAGCTGTGGTTGTCTCTGTAACACCAGTAGTGGTTGTGGTTTCAGTAGCACTTGTTGAAACTGTGGTACCTGTCACTTCTGTTGTTGAGGTCTCAACTGTTGTAGAGGTTTCTGAGATTGTAGTGCTGACAACAGTTGTGGTTGGGGGCACTTCAGTAGACGATGTAATAGCTGATGTAGTAAATTCTGGGGTAATAGTAGATGTAGTAGATTCTGGGGTGACAGTACTTGTGGCTGTGGTGGTAGAACCTGTTTCAGGAGTTGTTGTTTCTGTTGGTGGGATGGATGTTGTGGTAGGAGCTGGAGTTTCAGTAGATGTTGGGACAGCTGTGGTTGTCTCTGTAACACCAGTAGTGGTTGTGGTTTCAGTAGCACTTGTTGAAACTGTGGTACCTGTCACTTCTGTTGTTGGGGTCTCAACTGTTGTAGATGTTTCTGAGATTGTAGTGCTGACAACAGTTGTGGTTGGGGGCACTTCAGTAGACGATGTAATAGCTGATGTAGTAAATTCTGGGGTAATAGTAGATGTAGTAGATTCTGGGGTGACAGTACTTGTGGCTGTGGTGGTAGAACCTGTTTCAGGAGTTGTTGTTTCTGTTGGTGGGATGGATGTTGTGGTAGGAGCTGGAGTTTCAGTAGATGTTGGGACAGCTGTGGTTGTCTCTGTAACACCAGTAGTGGTTGTGGTTTCAGTAGCACTTGTTGAAACTGTGGTACCTGTCACTTCTGTTGTTGAGGTCTCAACTGTTGTAGAGGTTTCTGAGATTGTAGTGCTGACAACAGTTGTGGTTGGGGGCACTTCAGTAGACGATGTAATAGCTGATGTAGTAAATTCTGGGGTAATAGTAGATGTAGTAGATTCTGGGGTGACAGTACTTGTGGCTGTGGTGGTAGAACCTGTTTCAGGAGTTGTTGTTTCTGTTGGTGGGATGGATGTTGTGGTAGGAGCTGGAGTTTCAGTAGATGTTGGGACAGCTGTGGTTGTCTCTGTAACACCAGTAGTGGTTGTGGTTTCAGTAGCACTTGTTGAAACTGTGGTACCTGTCACTTCTGTTGTTGAGGTCTCAACTGTTGTAGATGTTTCTGAGATTGTAGTGCTGACAACCGTTGTGGTTGGGGGCACTTCAGTAGACGATGTAATAGCTGATGTAGTAAATTCTGGGGTAATAGTAGATGTAGTAGATTCTGGGGTGACAGTACTTGTGGCTGTGGTGGTAGAACCTGTTTCAGGAGTTGTTGTTTCTGTTGGTGGGATGGATGTTGTGGTAGGAGCTGGAGTTTCAGTAGATGTTGGGACAGCTGTGGTTGTCTCTGTAACACCAGTAGTGGTTGTGGTTTCAGTAGCACTTGTTGAAACTGTGGTACCTGTCACTTCTGTTGTTGAGGTCTCAACTGTTGTAGATGTTTCTGAGATTGTAGTGCTGACAACAGTTGTGGTTGGGGGCACTTCAGTAGACGATGTAATAGCTGATGTAGTAAATTCTGGGGTAATAGTAGATGTAGTAGATTCTGGGGTGACAGTACTTGTGGCTGTGGTGGTAGAACCTGTTTCAGGAGTTGTTGTTTCTGTTGGTGGGATGGATGTTGTGGTAGGAGCTGGAGTTTCAGTAGATGTTGGGACAGCTGTGGTTGTCTCTGTAACACCAGTAGTGGTTGTGGCTTCAGTAGCACTTGTTGAAACTGTGGTACCTGTCACTTCTGTTGTTGAGGTCTCAACTGTTGTAGATGTTTCTGAGATTGTAGTGCTGACAACAGTTGTGGTTGGGGGCACTTCAGTAGACGATGTAATAGCTGATGTAGTAAATTCTGGGGTAATAGTAGATGTAGTAGATTCTGGGGTGACAGTACTTGTGGCTGTGGTGGTAGAACCTGTTTCAGGAGTTGTTGTTTCTGTTGGTGGGATGGATGTTGTGGTAGGAGCTGGAGTTTCAGTAGATGTTGGGACAGCTGTGGTTGTCTCTGTAACACCAGTAGTGGTTGTGGTTTCAGTAGCACTTGTTGAAACTGTGGTACCTGTCACTTCTGTTGTTGAGGTCTCAACTGTTGTAGATGTTTCTGAGATTGTAGTGCTGACAACAGTTGTGGTTGGGGGCACTTCAGTAGACGATGTAATAGCTGATGTAGTAAATTCTGGGGTAATAGTAGATGTAGTAGATTCTGGGGTGACAGTACTTGTGGCTGTGGTGGTAGAACCTGTTTCAGGAGTGGTTGTTTCTGTTGGTGGGATGGATGTTGTGGTAGGAGCTGGAGTTTCAGTAGATGTTGGGACAGCTGTGGTTGTCTCTGTAACACCAGTAGTGGTTGTGGTTTCAGTAGCACTTGTTGAAACTGTGGTACCTGTCACTTCTGTTGTTGGGGTCTCAACTGTTGTAGATGTTTCTGAGATTGTAGTGCTGACAACAGTTGTGGTTGGGGGCACTTCAGTAGACGATGTAATAGCTGATGTAGTAAATTCTGGGGTAATAGTAGATGTAGTAGATTCTGGGGTGACAGTACTTGTGGCTGTGGTGGTAGAACCTGTTTCAGGAGTTGTTGTTTCTGTTGGTGGGATGGATGTTGTGGTAGGAGCTGGAGTTTCAGTAGATGTTGGGACAGCTGTGGTTGTCTCTGTAACACCAGTAGTGGTTGTGGTTTCAGTAGCACTTGTTGAAACTGTGGTACCTGTCACTTCTGTTGTTGAGGTCTCAACTGTTGTAGAGGTTTCTGAGATTGTAGTGCTGACAACAGTTGTGGTTGGGGGCACTTCAGTAGACGATGTAATAGCTGATGTAGTAAATTCTGGGGTAATAGTAGATGTAGTAGATTCTGGGGTGACAGTACTTGTGGCTGTGGTGGTAGAACCTGTTTCAGGAGTTGTTGTTTCTGTTGGTGGGATGGATGTTGTGGTAGGAGCTGGAGTTTCAGTAGATGTTGGGACAGCTGTGGTTGTCTCTGTAACACCAGTAGTGGTTGTGGTTTCAGTAGCACTTGTTGAAACTGTGGTACCTGTCACTTCTGTTGTTGAGGTCTCAACTGTTGTAGATGTTTCTGAGATTGTAGTGCTGACAACAGTTGTGGTTGGGGGCACTTCAGTAGACGATGTAATAGCTGATGTAGTAAATTCTGGGGTAATAGTAGATGTAGTAGATTCTGGTGTGACAGTACTTGTGGCTGTGGTGGTAGAACCTGTTTCAGGAGTTGTTGTTTCTGTTGGTGGGATGGATGTTGTGGTAGGAGCTGGAGTTTCAGTAGATGTTGGGACAGCTGTGGTTGTCTCTGTAACACCAGTAGTGGTTGTGGTTTCAGTAGCACTTGTTGAAACTGTGGTACCTGTCACTTCTGTTGTTGGGGTCTCAACTGTTGTAGATGTTTCTGAGATTGTAGTGCTGACAACAGTTGTGGTTGGGGGCACTTCAGTAGACGATGTAATAGCTGATGTAGTAAATTCTGGGGTAATAGTAGATGTAGTAGATTCTGGGGTGACAGTACTTGTGGCTGTGGTGGTAGAACCTGTTTCAGGAGTTGTTGTTTCTGTTGGTGGGATGGATGTTGTGGTAGGAGCTGGAGTTTCAGTAGATGTTGGGACAGCTGTGGTTGTCTCTGTAACACCAGTAGTGGTTGTGGTTTCAGTAGCACTTGTTGAAACTGTGGTACCTGTCACTTCTGTTGTTGAGGTCTCAACTGTTGTAGAGGTTTCTGAGATTGTAGTGCTGACAACAGTTGTGGTTGGGGGCACTTCAGTAGACGATGTAATAGCTGATGTAGTAAATTCTGGGGTAATAGTAGATGTAGTAGATTCTGGGGTGACAGTACTTGTGGCTGTGGTGGTAGAACCTGTTTCAGGAGTTGTTGTTTCTGTTGGTGGGATGGATGTTGTGGTAGGAGCTGGAGTTTCAGTAGATGTTGGGACAGCTGTGGTTGTCTCTGTAACACCAGTAGTGGTTGTGGTTTCAGTAGCACTTGTTGAAACTGTGGTACCTGTCACTTCTGTTGTTGAGGTCTCAACTGTTGTAGATGTTTCTGAGATTGTAGTGCTGACAACAGTTGTGGTTGGGGGCACTTCAGTAGACGATGTAATAGCTGATGTAGTAAATTCTGGGGTAATAGTAGATGTAGTAGATTCTGGGGTGACAGTACTTGTGGCTGTGGTGGTAGAACCTGTTTCAGGAGTTGTTGTTTCTGTTGGTGGGATGGATGTTGTGGTAGGAGCTGGAGTTTCAGTAGATGTTGGGACAGCTGTGGTTGTCTCTGTAACACCAGTAGTGGTTGTGGTTTCAGTAGCACTTGTTGAAACTGTGGTACCTGTCACTTCTGTTGTTGGGGTCTCAACTGTTGTAGATGTTTCTGAGATTGTAGTGCTGACAACAGTTGTGGTTGGGGGCACTTCAGTAGACGATGTAATAGCTGATGTAGTAAATTCTGGGGTAATAGTAGATGTAGTAGATTCTGGGGTGACAGTACTTGTGGCTGTGGTGGTAGAACCTGTTTCAGGAGTTGTTGTTTCTGTTGGTGGGATGGATGTTGTGGTAGGAGCTGGAGTTTCAGTAGATGTTGGGACAGCTGTGGTTGTCTCTGTAACACCAGTAGTGGTTGTGGTTTCAGTAGCACTTGTTGAAACTGTGGTACCTGTCACTTCTGTTGTTGGGGTCTCAACTGTTGTAGATGTTTCTGAGATTGTAGTGCTGACAACAGTTGTGGTTGGGGGCACTTCAGTAGACGATGTAATAGCTGATGTAGTAAATTCTGGGGTAATAGTAGATGTAGTAGATTCTGGGGTGACAGTACTTGTGGCTGTGGTGGTAGAACCTGTTTCAGGAGTTGTTGTTTCTGTTGGTGGGATGGATGTTGTGGTAGGAGCTGGAGTTTCAGTAGATGTTGGGACAGCTGTGGTTGTCTCTGTAACACCAGTAGTGGTTGTGGTTTCAGTAGCACTTGTTGAAACTGTGGTACCTGTCACTTCTGTTGTTGAGGTCTCAACTGTTGTAGAGGTTTCTGAGATTGTAGTGCTGACAACAGTTGTGGTTGGGGGCACTTCAGTAGACGATGTAATAGCTGATGTAGTAAATTCTGGGGTAATAGTAGATGTAGTAGATTCTGGGGTGACAGTACTTGTGGCTGTGGTGGTAGAACCTGTTTCAGGAGTTGTTGTTTCTGTTGGTGGGATGGATGTTGTGGTAGGAGCTGGAGTTTCAGTAGATGTTGGGACAGCTGTGGTTGTCTCTGTAACACCAGTAGTGGTTGTGGTTTCAGTAGCACTTGTTGAAACTGTGGTACCTGTCACTTCTGTTGTTGGGGTCTCAACTGTTGTAGATGTTTCTGAGATTGTAGTGCTGACAACCGTTGTGGTTGGGGGCACTTCAGTAGACGATGTAATAGCTGATGTAGTAAATTCTGGGGTAATAGTAGATGTAGTAGATTCTGGGGTGACAGTACTTGTGGCTGTGGTGGTAGAACCTGTTTCAGGAGTTGTTGTTTCTGTTGGTGGGATGGATGTTGTGGTAGGAGCTGGAGTTTCAGTAGATGTTGGGACAGCTGTGGTTGTCTCTGTAACACCAGTAGTGGTTGTGGTTTCAGTAGCACTTGTTGAAACTGTGGTACCTGTCACTTCTGTTGTTGAGGTCTCAACTGTTGTAGATGTTTCTGAGATTGTAGTGCTGACAACAGTTGTGGTTGGGGGCACTTCAGTAGACGATGTAATAGCTGATGTAGTAAATTCTGGGGTAATAGTAGATGTAGTAGATTCTGGGGTGACAGTACTTGTGGCTGTGGTGGTAGAACCTGTTTCAGGAGTTGTTGTTTCTGTTGGTGGGATGGATGTTGTGGTAGGAGCTGGAGTTTCAGTAGATGTTGGGACAGCTGTGGTTGTCTCTGTAACACCAGTAGTGGTTGTGGTTTCAGTAGCACTTGTTGAAACTGTGGTACCTGTCACTTCTGTTGTTGGGGTCTCAACTTCTGTAGATGTTTCTGAGATTGTAGTGCTGACAACAGTTGTGGTTGTTGGCACTTCAGTAGATGTGGTAATAGTTGTAGGCTGAGTAGTTGTAGCTGGAGGTGTCTGGGTTGGTGATGTTGGAGTAGCTGTCGTCATTGGTGGAGGTTTGGTTAAAGTAGTAGTTTCTGGGGTGGAAGTACTTGTGGCTGTGGTAGTTGGAAGACTTGTTTCTGAAGTAACAGTGGTCGATGACGTTAAAGACGTTGTTGTCACAGGTAAAGTAGCAGTAATGTTTGAGAGAGTTTTAGTTAAAGGTGAAATGGAAGACTCCGCTGTGGTGTATGTAGTAGTATTAAGTATTTGAACCCCAGTTGAAAGAGGTAAAGTAGATCCTGTGACAATTATTTCCTTTGTTGTGTTTGGAAAATTTGTTGATGTTCCTGTGGATGTTGGGACAGCTGTGGTTGTCTCTGTACTTCCAGTAGTGGATGTGGTTTTAGTAGCACTTGTTGAAACTGTGGTACCTGTCACTTCTGTTGTTGAGGTCTCAACTGTTGTAGATGTTTCTGAGATTGTAGTGCTGACAACAGTTGTGGTTGGGGGCACTTCAGTAGACGATGTAATAGCTGATGTAGTAAATTCTGGGGTAATAGTAGATGTAGTAGATTCTGGGGTGACAGTACTTGTGGCTGTGGTGGTAGAACCTGTTTCAGGAGTTGTTGTTTCTGTTGGTGGGATGGATGTTGTGGTAGGAGCTGGAGTTTCAGTAGATGTTGGGACAGCTGTGGTTGTCTCTGTAACACCAGTAGTGGTTGTGGTTTCAGTAGCACTTGTTGAAACTGTGGTACCTGTCACTTCTGTTGTTGGGGTCTCAACTGTTGTAGATGTTTCTGAGATTGTAGTGCTGACAACAGTTGTGGTTGGGGGCACTTCAGTAGATGATGTAATAGCTGATGTAGTAAATTCTGGGGTAATAGTAGATGTAGTAGATTCTGGGGTGACAGTACTTGTGGCTGTGGTGGTAGAACCTGTTTCAGGAGTTGTTGTTTCTGTTTGTGGGATGGATGTTGTGGTAGGAGCTGGAGTTTCAGTAGATGTTGGGACAGCTGTGGTTGTCTCTGTAACACCAGTAGTGGTTGTGGTTTCAGTAGCACTTGTTGAAACTGTGGTACCTGTCACTTCTGTTGTTGAGGTCTCAACTGTTGTAGATGTTTCTGAGATTGTAGTGCTGACAACAGTTGTGGTTGGGGGCACTTCAGTAGACGATGTAATAGCTGATGTAGTAAATTCTGGGGTAATAGTAGATGTAGTAGATTCTGGGGTGACAGTACTTGTGGTTGTGGTGGTAGAACCTGTTTCAGGAGTTGTTGTTTCTGTTGGTGGGATGGATGTTGTGGTAGGAGCTGGAGTTTCAGTAGATGTTGGGACAGCTGTGGTTGTCTCTGTAACACCAGTAGTGGTTGTGGTTTCAGTAGCACTTGTTGAAACTGTGGTACCTGTCACTTCTGTTGTTGAGGTCTCAACTGTTGTAGATGTTTCTGAGATTGTAGTGCTGACAACAGTTGTGGTTGGGGGCACTTCAGTAGACGATGTAATAGCTGATGTAGTAAATTCTGGGGTAATAGTAGATGTAGTAGATTCTGGGGTGACAGTACTTGTGGCTGTGGTGGTAGAACCTGTTTCAGGAGTTGTTGTTTCTGTTGGTGGGATGGATGTTGTGGTAGGAGCTGGAGTTTCAGTAGATGTTGGGACAGCTGTGGTTGTCTCTGTAACACCAGTAGTGGTTGTGGTTTCAGTAGCACTTGTTGAAACTGTGGTACCTGTCACTTCTGTTGTTGAGGTCTCAACTGTTGTAGATGTTTCTGAGATTGTAGTGCTGACAACAGTTGTGGTTGGGGGCACTTCAGTAGACGATGTAATAGCTGATGTAGTAAATTCTGGGGTAATAGTAGATGTAGTAGATTCTGGGGTGACAGGACTCGTGGCTGTGGTGGTAGAACCTGTACCAGGAGTTGTTGTTTCTGTTGGTGGGATGGATGTTGTAGTAGAAGCCTCAGTAGACGTTGTTGGTGTTTCAGAAGTAGCTGTTGTGGGTGTAGGGGTCTGTGCAGTCGTCAGTGTTTCAGTACTTGGTGCAGAACTTGTTACAGTAGACTCTGTCGGCTCTGTGGAAGGACCTGGTGTTTTAGTAGATGTTGGGACAGATGAGGTTGTCGCTGTACTTTCAGTAGTGGATGTGGTTTCAGTAGCACTTGTTGAAACTGTGGTACTTGTCACTCCTGTTGTTGGGATGGAGGTTGCGGTAGGAGTCTCAGTAGAAGCTGTTGGTGTTGTGGCTGTAGGGGGCTGTGCAGTCGTCTGTGTTGAAGTACTTGGTGCAGAACTTGTTACAGTAGGCTGTGTCGTGGTAGGAGATGATGTTTCAGTAGATATTGGGACAGATGTGGTTGGTTCGGTTGTTATTGTTGTTGGTTTTGTAGTAGGTGATGATGCTGTTGTTTCTGTCAAGTGATTATATAATAAACACATCAGGCGTTGCTGTAGTTTTTGTCTCATTTTGAGGATCATCTATTTTTAAATAGTTATTTTAACCATAGTGTATTAGTTTGTTTTATTGCTATATGCAGTCGCTGAAGTGTAAACACTGGAATGTAAGGTACTGAATTGTTGAATTGTATAAATCAAATTACTCATACTGCATCCCTCCCTCTGTTGTCAGAAAATGAGCATAAAAAAATTTTGTGTTAACCTTGGTATCTTCTTGCATTTTTAGCAAAACAAGTTGTTGTAGCTGTTTTGTTTAATCAAAACAGTTTTTACTAGCTGCTTCTTTAATAAGAACAGAATATAAAATACAGTTCTATTAAACATAAGTGATTTCACACAACAGCATCAGTTTAGATGCCTGTTATTCATTTGTATTTCAAAAAATGATTTCACCAAAATTAAGCCAATTTTCTATTATATATCAATTTTATACGTCAGATCTTGTGGAAGCAGCAGAACAACAACAAAACCAGAAAGATAGAAAAAAGTAAATGTTTCTGTTCTGCAGAAAATTAACAAACAACTTAATCTTAAAACAACATAAATCTAAAGGGCAAATAATTTCATTTACTGATGTGGATAATGTATGCTTTTCTAAAAGAAAATACTTGAAAAATCACTTGAAACCTTTTAAGTTGTACAGAATGAGAAGAATAATCTCATGAGAAAAATCAGACACGGCGATTAAATGTAAGATGCTTGTGTTTAATAAGAATCATTCTTTGCAGTTTGGTGCTGAAAAAGTTTTCTTAAGAACCTTACCTGGGGTGCTAAAGTTAAACACAGTGGTGGGTATTGATGTTGTGGTTGGTGATGGTGTTGTTGTTGTGGGAGATGTGGTTGTGCAAGGTATAATATTCTTATCAATATTTCCATAATAAGAGCATACAGCTGTAATACAGCCTCCCATTCCATCTGTCGTGTCGTAAACCGTTTCACCGTACTCGTACAATTTGTTATTGTATTCACATTTACAATCTGGAACCATAAAGAATATAGTTTAGATGTTATGATTAGATTAAAAAACGTACAAATCTCAAACCTGTTAGAAACAATTGGAAAATCTGAAAACAATCAGAAATGAGACAGAATTTGTAAAGAAACAAAAAAATGCTCACTTTTAATTCTTCTGCAGTCAACTCTTCCTCCTAATGCGCAAACACTTCAGAGAAACACAGTAAGAAAGAATGGTTTAAAGTTTGCTAAATTATAAAATGACATATAAAATACACATAATATTCTTATTAAGAGATTGTTGTAAGAATATTAGAAATTAATTAAACCTTTTTGTTTTAATACATTTTATCCAAAGTGAAAGGGCTTACACCGCTGGCAGATTATTAGAATTATTCTGTATATTCTGTATGATGATAGATTATTTTGTTATTGTACCTACCATGTCTCACAGCGATTTTCCGTAGGGACCGTTTCATTAATATTATAATGAGTCATTCCAACATAACATCCACAATATTCCTGCGGCACACATTTCATGTTGTCCTCATCAAAGAATGGCGTTTCAGGGGGACATTCAGGATAACAACCTGCAAGGGAGGGAGAAATTCTGAACAAACTCTAACACACTCAGTCGATTCAGGGAAATGAACAGCTGGAATGCTGTGGAGCAGCTGCACATGAACGTAAAGTCACCATGCCCAATGTCAAGCATTGGCTAGATGCATATAAACCCCCAGCACAGAGCTCTTAAGAAGCTGAACTGTGTTTTAGGAGGGGGGGGTCTACCTCCAGCACCTATGGAATGAGCTGGGGTGGTGTGTACTTTTTTTAACCTACAAAAACTGCTTATAAATTTAACATCTTAATAAATGTAGCTATGCTATCAATACTTGTTAGATAAATAAATGGAAAAACAATCCACTCCCTAGTAATGCACAGAATCCAAAGCCTTGATTACTTATTTAATGAATATTTTTTATTTATTTATTTATTGTATTGGTTAAATAAAGTCTTAGAAGACAGACATCCTTCCAACAATGCCAATTCAGAGTACTAGTTGCAAAATATTAGTGGTTATTACAGACAGAAGCTCCTACCTTCCAGTGCTGGTAATGGGGTTTTGCAGTCTCCTGAAGGGTTTCTGCAGGTCTTCATACAGGGGGCACCACACGGTCTGTAGTGCCACTCACACTCTCCTGGACCGTTGTAGTAATCACAGAAAAGTGCTGCAAGCAGAACAGGAGGTTAATCTCAGGGGTAAAAAGGTGTCAGTCCTTGGTGTCAGTCAAATAGTAGCATCTTTTAAAGACTTACGGCAGATTTTAGGTGTTCTCCACACGACGCACACTCCAGAAGCATTACACGCATTGGCATAGGATGCCACAGCTGTGCAGAAACACTCGCAATCTCCCCCACTGTCACATGCACATGCATCACTCACACACGCAGAGTAGAAAGGAGATGGATCCACCTTAAAGGGAATGGTACACACAACGCTGCTGCTGATTATGGTCAGTGTATCCCAAATATAAAATCAGTGAAATCCCAGTGAAATCCTCTTAAATCTGGTCATTGAACATAATATTCATTGTTATGACGCTAAGATTACTTGCTTCAGGCATCATTTCCTAAAACAACCCACATCAGATTATCTGCCGGTAATCTTATAATGGATTTAAGATGATTTCACTTAGTCTGTCAATAAAAAGGGAGTGCCCACAGTTTTGTGTAGAACAGAGTTGAATTGCTGCCGTTACCTGAGAATGACAAGCAGCAAAAACTTTGCTGGTGATGATGCTGCACTGTCTCTGAGCCCAGGCACTTCTGTAGGGGTTTTTAGAGCATGGATCTTGGACAGCCAGAGCATCTGGACAGGTTGAATAGGACTTCCAGCTGTTTCCAAAGGCCAAAGAATCCACCACAACCTCCTGGCTCCTCGTGGTGAAGTCGTTATTTGCGTCGCCGTCAAAGTTTCCACACAAACCACATACTTGGCCCTGTTAAAAAAAAATTAAATAAAATATCAGAATCAATGTAAAAAAAACTTTTTGTGAAAACATTTTCTTAATACCACCAACAGTTACCAATTCCAGGTATTTAGAGGAAAATCATTATACAAGTACGTGATCAGAGTTCAAGAATAAATACAGAGGTAAAGATCCAGTTGACAGAAGCTAAATGAGCTAAAAATGAGGAAGGAGAAGAGACAGTGTTTGACATTTGAGAAGGGGCCAGCAGCAGAAAGCAAACTATTTTAATATTCCATTATTACAATATATTACAGTGTGATGTGCATTAAATAAATCAATATTTTAAGTATATTTCAGAGTGAAATGTAATTTTGTGTAAAAGATGCATTATTATGAGCAAAATTTAGTTTTAAAAAATGATCAGAACTATATGGGTTTTACATGTAGAAAGATTTCATAAATGCTCACTTTAAATTGAGCACTGAGTTTGATGTGAATGCTGGTTTTCTTGTCCCAGATGAGGGTCACTCCATTGTCGGTCTCGATCACCAAGTAGTTCCCCATGACGCGGACCTGATACGGGATCTTCTTTCCTTCTTTCTGCACCAGGTTGAATTTTTCGTCTGACAAATCAAGCTCGTTATTCTGAGAAAGAAAGGCACTGTCACTGAGAGTTGGTGGGTTAAAGGAGAATCCCATTTATTTATTTCTAAATAATATGCATGTGTTTTTAAAAATGTAGAGTGCTTTTGGTCTTGTGTGTAATGACAAAACAGTTCAGAGTGGTGGTGAATGGAACCAGATGTTTAGCAAAAGCCTTTAAACTGGTGGAGGTCTCTGATGCTTGGTGGTGGAGGAAAGGGAATAAAATGGCGGATATGTGTTGCAAACATGAACACGCCTGGTTCCATTTACCAATACTGCAAAGGAGTCCACGAGTCGCTCTGCAGTCAACACATCGAAACACTGTGATGGACTTTGTTTAGCCCTCAACAACTGATTTATACCGTGCCCTGGTTATTGTGAGGATGATGACGATGAAGTTTACTCACTCCTACGTAGAATTTGATGGCCTTTGAGCACGTTGTGCCTGTGGTTCCACAGGCAATGTTTTCAGTGATGACTCTGAAAGTGCCATTGCTGTTGCTGCTGCCACAGAAATCCTGCAAATTGGAAAAAAAGGTTTGTTGAGTTATTGTACACAGCAAAACCAGAATTAAAAAACTCTGGCCAAATCTAATATCCCTAATTAAGAGATTTAAACAATTTCTACATGACTTTTGTTGTTTGTATTTTATCCAGTGAGTATATATTAATCCATCAGCTTTTATTTAATTCACTTTCTGAACACAGGATGTACCTAGAATAACTAAACATCATTCTTATTATTTCAAAACAATGTTTTTCATCGTCGTATCATGGTTCAGTACCAAGAAAAACAAGTAAATCTCAGTGAAGTGTCCAGAAGTAGCTTAAACCCAGTACCTGAGCAAGTGTGTATTCACAGTTTCCATTGTAAACATATCTCTTTGCATCAAAAGTCTTGAAGTGGCCGTCTCCATAGACACTACAGGTTCTACTGCACTCTGCCGTGGTGCAAATAAACTTTCTGTTCCGACAGGTGCTACAACAAACAACAGCAACAACAAAAAAACGTTTTTATCCCCAGAAATGAATTTAATTAATCAGAAGCTTCATATGTTTTGTCAAAGAGTCAAATATCATTATTATTAACTCTTTGTAGACCTATTTCAGGCTAGATTTTAGCTATAAAAAGGCTGTTAATGAATAAGATGTTTCTCTGGATAAAAAACATTAAATCAATTAAAATAAATATGAAAACACAGATGGTTAAGCTATCATCTATTTTTGTACATTTCCTGTAATGAGAAATATCATGTTAAATATGGACTAGACTGAAGATTATTTGCTTAATATTAAGTTTTCACTGTGGCAGGAATTTCCGAAAAAAGCTGAACACACCATGTGTTACAGTCGACTACAATAGAGTCTCCATTTTTGTAGGCGAGTCCGTTGTGGAAACAAGGGCAATTTTCTTCAGCCACACAGCCTCCGTTTCCATCGGCGAGCAACCCAGAAGGACATATGCAGCCAGAAACACAACCTGTACTGATCTGTGGGGAGAGTAGGAGTGGGGAATCATCTAAACACTGTCTTAGCAAGTGAAATTAATATGAATTCAAGTAATACTTTAATGTATAATAATGTAATATGTCTGATGTTGTAGGAAGTGACTCGTAACAACCAGAGGCACATATTAAACCAAAAATAATAGGTCATACTACTCCTGTTCATAAGGATTTCTTTACATTACAAATTTACCACCAAGGTATCAGTCAATTTATAAATCCCGAATCTGATATTTACACTGAATATAAACTCATTTGCCGACACATCATTTATAGTAACGTATGTAATTTGATCTGCAGCATCAAAATTTAGCCATAACCCTGTATACTCAAGTGCACTTTTGATTTTATTTTGTATTATAACTCACACAAGTCATGTCCATTGTTTGGCAGCTTTTCTGACACTCAGAACCTTTGCTTCCCGGCGCAGCAGCAGAGCAGTTGAAGTAACTCATGGGATAAGTACATTCTGCAATAAACACATAAAGAATCTGAATTATTCAGTGAAACAAAGAAGTCTTTTAAGCGACATCATCTTAAATCTAGTCAATATCTGAAGTATTTCTCATTATGATATTATTTAACCTATTTTTAGACGGTTGTTTTAGTGGCTTTAGCCAAAGGATTTTTTTTATTGACAGATAATTTCACCAATAATCACTAATTCTTGAAGCAGGTCTATCTTTTTACATGTGAAACACAAATATTTTAACTAAAATATATTTACAAATATACGTGACCTCTGGATATGTGACGTCTGTCATTTCTAAAACCGGAGAACATTTTTAGGAGTATTCCTGCTGTATGTGCAGATTAAATGTGATGAATTCTTATCGCAGGGCGCTTTCTTACCTTTGTCCTTTACTTCACCGATGCAGCTCAGTTGCCCGTTTTTACAGGTGCTGGAAAAAGATTGGAGAGATAAACACAAATACATTAATTATTGTAAATCTCGTTCTACAAATAAATGATCTCTTAGCAAGTGATAATCCTCTGCAATGTAGTTCATTTCTGATATTTCCCAATACAACACTGTTACAGTATTGTTGAAGTGTCTAGATGAATTTGTGATTTTAAGTGATTTATCCAGTGAAAGTGTCTAATTTCACTGACAGATAATTTGTGTTTCAAAACATACTGCAGATATTTGAAAGACTTGAAATGAGCACAATTATTTAAATTAGACACATTCTCCATCTAAAAGTCAAATAAGCAAAAAGTTCTAGAAATATGTGAATAATTTTATAATTTCCTTATAAAGAGTAATATCAGATATCCTGACTAGACTAAACACATTTTGTTTACAGGTGAACCAGTGATATCACAAAAATATTTTTTATTTATTAAAGATGAACCCTCACCATGAGGCTCCGCCCTTGTTGATGACATCTCCAGCCTGGTAGATTTTGCTGAAGTCGTAGCAGGGGCAGCTGCTGGCTTCCACACACATGCCATGTTCATTAAGGTACGTTCCCTCAGCACATCCACATCCATCCACTGCCACGGCGTTGACGTTGCAGGAGTAGTCCTTCTGACTCAGGGAAAAGCAGGTCCGTCCACAGCTGGTCATGTTGTAGGAGTACACCATGGATGTTGGACATTTTTTGTAGAGTCCTGTGGAAACAATACAGCAGTTTATGTTTAATTTCTAGTCTGGTTGCTGTAGAAAATCTATTCACTTGTTTTTGTAAAAGCACACACACACACACACACACACACACACACACATATGTTATTTTTTTATTATTATCTTCTGGGAATATAGTGAGTTCAGTTGTGTCTGAAAGAACCAGGTTGTGAACCAGTTGTGTCTTCTCAACCAGGTCATGTTTTGATGTGTTCAACAGGCAGTAATTTCCTATATCCTGAAATAATTCACAACTGTAAACAGCTTGGATTTTCATTGTGAACTGAGCACTGGATCGGAATAGTTTCCACAGTGTTTATTCTTTTAGATCCTGCTTATAAGAGCACATATTTACCTTTAGGAGTTTTAGGCCTCTCCTTAATAAATAACTTCAAACATGGCACAGTATTTGAGTTGTCACGGCCTTTATTAACTTAAAGACTTGCCCTTAAATCAATACAAAATCTGAGAGTTGCGCCAAGAAATTTTTCAAGTGACATGACTATTTCACATTTTAAATTTGACAC
The DNA here is from genome assembly GCF_029633855.1 of Hoplias malabaricus. Taxonomy (NCBI): domain Eukaryota; kingdom Metazoa; phylum Chordata; class Actinopteri; order Characiformes; family Erythrinidae; genus Hoplias; species Hoplias malabaricus. The sequence continues at coordinate 2,025,347 of NC_089815.1, read as the reverse complement.
ACTGCCAAAAAATAAGCTCTTATTAACTGAAATCATGAACTGGATAAGCAGATACAGATAATGAATGAATGAATCTTAAATCTAGTCAATACATATAATATTTCTCATTTTAAAAATATTATAAAAATGTTTTATTCCATCAGCAAGTAGAATTACTTGATTGAAGTCATACTGCACTAGAATAAGACATTTTCTCTGGAATAAAAAAGCACTTAACACTAGTAAAATTGTCCAGAAAAGGTCCAGGTTGAATAATCTTGAAATATTTTTACTAGGGAAAGCTACTCACTGCAGGTATTGTCACTCCAGCCGGTGATCACTATGTTTTTAGCTGCGCAGGCGCGAACGTAGGATGACAAAGATGCACACATACATTGCTCCGACTTCTGACAGTTACAGGTGTCGTACATACAGTTCTGTGAAGAAGAGAAAGGTTAGAGTCAAATAAACAGGTTACAGAGAGGAAACAATCCTCCTCCTCTGGGAAAATGTGAAATTCAAATGGTAGTTTTATTAGAAGAAGATGAAACGTTTGGACTGGGTACCACCCAGGTTTATACAGTGTGAAAGAAGATTCTACAGAAAGGTACTGAGGAAAATTGATTATTTGTATCTTCCCCTGGAGATTAAGACAGAGATTGCTGTACCTTTGAAACATTAAATGTATACATTCATGAACAAATATGTTACCTGCACATGTCTCTTTTGAAAGTGCAGAACTAAAGGTAGATCTACTCCCAGTTACGGTCACGGTTGTTATGAGCAGATATATATCAGGCTTCCCAAGTTTCCCGCATGAATGAATCGTAAGTGTCTAAATGAACTCACATCTTTGTAGATGCCTGGGGAGATTACAGAGTGACAGCTGGAGAAAACTCCGGAAGGATCTGTCAGCAGGGAGCACCAATACCGCGCGTATTTCTCTGTAGAACAGGATAAAAAGTGTTGTATTTATCAGTGACAAAAAAAATATATAAAAAACTTGTGTATGTTATTTCTGAATTAAAGAAGCAATCAGTCATTTCTTAATCTTCTTCACATTATACAACAGCCATTTCACTGGTAGATCAGTTGCATCAGGGACTCAGTGCTAAACCAATTTAAACATGATCCCTCCGACATGGAGGACCCACTTTACGAAGTATAAACTGGTTCATTCAGAGACAACAGTGGCCTTTGATTCCTGCTCTACAGAGTAAAAAAAATGTAAAAACTAAAAATAATCCCTTTGTAAACACTGTTTGTTATTGTTCAGTGGATAAAAATGACTTTCATCTCCTTTTAAATGACGTAAAAGAAAGGTGTACCATTTTCCGTGCTTAGAGAGCAGGGGTTCTCAAAGGACTTCTTAATGTCTTCGCAGTCGCCTCGTGCTTTCCAGGCATTTACAAAGGGCTCACATGTGCCCTCATTGACTCCCTCATTGATGGCAAGATCATCTGCCTTATTGTTAAAATTGCCACAAAGTCCTGTGGAATAAACACACTTCAGTTATTTCATGTTATAAAGTTTGCAGTATAGCTGGATCTCAAAGTGTCAAAGAGCATCTTCCAGTTACCGGCAATATTTAGTGAACAAACAAATGACTTAGCAAGTGAAATCATCCTAAAACTACATTCTGAAATATTATTGCTGTTTTCCTAGGCATTATTCACTTGTTTAAAGTGATTTTATTTAGTAAAAGTATCTCACTGTTGGAAGGTAATACTTATTTTTTGTTCATTTTAAGACATGTTTATCAGCTACTATAACTATACACTGTTTTACTTGATAAATTCATTAAATATTCTCTAGAAAAAACTTCAATAATCAAAATAACTTTACCACACTTTGCAATGAGAAATATTAAAAATATCACCTTCCAATAGGTTGCAGTGCAAAGATACAATTCAGATCTATTTCTCAAAAATGAGATTTGTGTCACAATAATTGCAAATTACTACAACAAATAATCCCACAACAGATATCACACACATCACGTCATACTATTTATTCAGTTTCTGGAAATGAAAAAGATTTTATGTGTATGTGGAATAACAAGGTGTGTAAGTACTGAAAGCGTACTCACCAGACGTTCGTCCTTGATATTTGGTGTCCGTCGTGATGAGGAGTTGCATGAGGGGAGTGAGCTGGATCTCCAGAGTAATGCCAAACTTGGTGCGGATCATGACATAGAAGGTGGAGGGTTTAAAGATTTGCACATCACCTGCAAAACAGAATCAAATTATTACCCCATTATAATGATATATTAAAATACAAAGTCATTCAGTAATTCAGTGTTAGTGCTTTTATTCAACTCAAACGTCCTGAGCCTTTAAAACTATTCAGAAAAAAAACGCAGTTCTCCATTCATCACAACCTCAGAAAAACGCAAAATATTTATGTAGATATACATTTGCGTGTCAGGAATGTTTTATTAGTCAATTATTTCTGGACACAAAAGAAAATGTGTTGCAAGTCTCTGTTGTAAAAAAGTCAGATTTTATTGAGTTATGAATATTAAATACTTGGTGGTTTACCTGTATAAAGTGGCAAACTTGTGTCGATATTGTTCACCTCAACCTTTCCACTTGTGTCCACTGTGATCACCTGGGAGTGGAGTTTATGAAAGTTGATAAATAAAGGTGAAAAATATTTAAAGGTTCGATAATTGGTCAAATAAATCCTCATTAATCCTTGTGTAAAAAGATCCTTGTTACACGGTGGATGTGGCCAAAGTCTCTGATTAAGTAAAATATCTTTAATCTAGTCAATAAAACTAATATGCCTCACTTTCATGGAATCAGTAAAAATATTATAAAAAGACTTCCTAGTAGAAACTGTGATTTAAAGTGATTTTTACTTAGAAAATATCTTATTCCACTTGAAGGTTTTATTACATTTTCTGCCACTCTCTCCAGGAAAAGCTGGAGAATAAATTATGTTATACTATTCTTACAGCAATTTCCTAATAAAAATATTAGACATGTTGACTAGATTCATTAACCCTTTGTATGAAAATGTATCCATATCTAAATATACTTTTTCCAGGTGTTCCATCTCCATCACTTACATTAGATCCGTTCGATAATGCCAGAATGACGGATTTCAGACAAGTTTCCGTGTTAGTCGTTCCACAGTTCAGTAGCTCTCCAAGAACTGTGAATTGTCCTTTTGTGTTTTCCTGCCAGAAAAAAGTAGAGATTTCATATGTTGGAAAACATGATGAGCAAAAACACAGCCCAGTAAATACGTAAAATTTAGAGTTAGAGTAAATATTGTTCCTGATGTCAACATCAATTCATTTGATCAGGGAAAAAGTTGACTATATGAATATATGAATAAGAATTAGTTCAACTTTCACGAGCTCAAGGACGCTTTAAAATCGTAGGGGAAAAGACAAATATGACACCTTTTCCACATTTTATTTGCTGTGTGATTACATTAGTATCATCATTGATTTTTATCTCATCCTAAAGTGATGGCAGCTTACTTTTGTGAGGACATAGGTACAGTCTCCATGAAAAGTGTAGGGATGTCCATCGTAAGTGATGAAGTGAGATCCTCCCTGCACCGAGCAGGTTCCAGAACAATTTATTTTCACACAGTTCCACAGTCCCCCAGAGCAGGTGCTGAATAACACACAAGGATTGATGCAGTTTTATATTAAAAATATGAAGCCTTATCTGTGTCAGGTCCCTGGATTTCAAAGAGCCACATCACACATTTAAAGACCATCCTGTAACGTCTCACATTTTTTTGCCTATGTATTTATAATATGACTGCCTTAATATTTTCTTGGACTAATTCTAAAAGAGAGCAAAGCACAAATGAAACAAAATGTATCCACAGACACAGATTTAACTCCAGACACAATTGGAAAAATATGAATATACACTGGTAAATTTGTTAAAGGCTCACCAGTTTTGGCAGTTTTCTATATAACCCTCTCCAGGGGCGTACACATCTCCTCCATGGAGACAGGAGCAGGTACTCGGAGCAATGCATCCATTGCGGGTCACATCATCGAATACAGTTCCTTTAAAAACAGAAAGACATTTAGTTTTATGGGAATGGGTTGTAAAAATGCTATCTTATTAAATCCACTCAATATTTCTCATTTTGGGATCGTGAATGAAACACTATAAATACAATAGAATGTATTTCTAGACATTTATACTGTTTTCTGTGTGATTAATCCAGTAAAAGTGTCTTATTTCTAAGAAAAAACTCAAATAATCCAAAATGATCTGCCAGTGGATTTATCAAATTTCTGAAATGAATTATAAGAAATAAATCTGTTTAGCAATAATGTAAAATGGTCTCATAATATTCTTACCACAAATGTATAATGAGTAATATTAGGTCTATAGTGTTAGTTAGAGATATCCATCTCAAGGACACTAGACCAAAATGGCTATAAAGCAGCACAGAGTAGAACCATGTAAATATTCAGGTGAGGTTCTAAAAACAAACTTTACCTGCTGGACAGAAGCATCCATCAATGCAGTGATCTTTACACGTGCTTCCACTCTCCTGGTTCGAGCAGGTTTCCACACATGGATTTCCACACTCCGTATACTCCTTTTTGTCTGTGCACGTCATTGCTGTAACACGTAACACCATAAATTAATTCTAAAAATATTTATATAATGCTGTTTGTTTATTCCACCTATGGTGAATACCCTGTTGTGCAGTTCTGATTTTCTGAGTAGTGTAGAGACTACACTAGTGTCTTGTGAACACTGTCTCAGTAGAAAAGTGTGAAACAAAATGTGATGGTCTGGAGCAGATGAGCCTAAGGTCAACTTTGCTAAATGCTACACCTTCCAGAGCTCGGTTTGGAGTGGTTAAAATATTTTTGACTGAAGTAATGGAGCTTTATGATAAGCTGAAACTCCAGAACACAGAAACATCTGTACCTGACCTTTTATACGGATGTTCTTATCGCTGAATGTCATCAAAATCTCAACATATAAAGTATAGAAGCTAGAAGACTATAGGCTGCCACTGCAGCAAAATAATTCCCTTCATTTCAGGAGAACTGTTGGATGTGCAGATGGTCAGATGCAGTATGGGCAGCCGTGGCCTAATGGTTAGAGGACCAGGCTTGGTACCGGAAGATTGCCAAGACCAAGGCACTGAACCCACAATTGCCTCCCACTCTGGGTGTGTGTTCACAGCCCCTAGTGCACTAGTGTGTGTGTGTTCACTGCCACAGATGGGTTAAATGTGGAAGACACATTTTGTCGTATGCTGTATAATGACAAATAACTGCACAATAATAAAAAAGATGTCTACCAACTTTTGGTTGTAGAATGTGTAACACAAAGGAATACTCACGGCAGAACTGGTCAGTCCTCCAGTTGCCAGGTGTTCCTCCGGCGTGTACACACTGCCGGGAGTACTCATTGAGACCTTCACAAAAACAGGAAAGGTCAGCATTGGCAGTTGTGTTGCACTGGCACATATCTTCGATACACGCTTTTACAAACGGCTCAATGGAGACCAGGGCAAAACAGCCGTCGAAGGCAGGGTTCATGAACAATTGCTGACAAGCCGGCTGTAGAGAAAAAAAGAAGACAGTTAAAAAAATACCCTCAAAATAAAAAACAATTATTTATGAAGTCACATCTAGAAATAATTTGAATAATACTCTTAGGGCACAAGCACCATTCCTTCTCTGTGCTTCATATTTCAGTAGTAAAGAGAAGCTTCATGTACCTCGTCTCCACAGTTCTCATTGACTATCTCTGGCGGTTCGTCACAGGTTTCTTGAGGACCGTCCATTCTCCACAGGTTTCCGTAGTTGGCAGCAGTGAGCTCCTCCCCTAAAATATGTAAAATATATGAAGATGTATCACATCTCATATTAACTTAAGAACATTATAAGGTTATTGACTTGTTTGTTCATGTTTATGTTTGTTTGAAAGTATTTTATCCAGTATAAGCCGTATATATCCAGTATAATTTTTGTTAAAATATTTGCGGCCTCTGTGAAATTTTATTTTACCATTCTTCATAAACTCGTTGTAAACCGGAATTCCATTGAAGTCGCCACAGAGTCCACACGTCTGATTGTGGTACTTTGGGTCTAGTTCAATCTGAAAAATAAGTTCCATGGTCAGCATTAGGCTTGTGGATATAGTCCTGATTTGGCTACAATTCATCACCATAGGGAATATATATTTCCAATCTAAAATTTAAAATGTAAATATTAACTTATAATATTACAAAGGTTAATCACACTTATCTAATTTTGCTCATTATCAGCGTGTTATTTGAGGATTATCATAATAATTGTAATATATTTAGAAATATGTTTTAAAATATGAACATTATTACATAGATTTTTTTCATTTGGTGAAACGTCATTTGTGCAGTGTATACAATTTCAGATGTTAATCACTTTTTTTAATGATGCAATTTATTTGACATCAGTAAAGATTTACCATGAAAGCATCGTCTTCATTCCACATGACTTTGAGCCCCAGCAAAGCTTTCACTCTAATATACCTATCGGTTTTTTCGATATTGACTCCTAAGCTGATGAATGGTATAGTCAAGTTGACACTTAAAAAACAAAACAAAACACATACCATTAAACACAGGAAAAACAGACAAATAATGAACACATTAAATAAATTGCATTTGCTCCTATTCAGACGGGATCTGGGCTGTAACAGGAAGGTTGCTGGTTCGAGCCCCAGAGCCGGCAGGTCTTGACTGAAGTGCCCTTGAGTAAGGCACCTAAACCCCAACTGCTCCCCGGGCACCGTGGCTAGGGCTGCCCACTGTTCCGGGTGTAGTGTGTGTGTAAATGTGTGTTTGGGTTAAATGCGGAGAACAAATTCCACTGTGTGCAACCCCAGTGGCCAATAAAGTGATTCTAATTCTTTAATTCTGCTGAATTTGTCTTTACAAGTTACCCCTCTCACAACCTGTTTTTAGATACGTTTACTTGTTTTAAATTATTATGTCTAATAAGTGTCTTATTTTACTGGCAGACCGCATTTGTTGTTTCAAATATTATTTCTAGAAAAAGACAAATGATCTGCCAAAAAAAATAAATAAAATAAGATTGGACTTTCACTGGATAACATCACTTACATCTAGCAATAAACTTCTAGAAATGTGTACATTTTTTATATTTATTTTAAAATCACACTTTGAGAATAAGAAATATTACATTTTATTGAATGATCAGATTTAAGGTTGCTAAATTTCACTTGCTAATAGACTGTATCTTGCATGGCATGTGTTTTCTCTTACCTTTTGCCGTTGACTGTGATTGAGTTTTTGCTGAGCTCCACCGTGGTGCCGTCCAGTTTCATAGAGATCTTAATGATGCTGGACTGATTGTTCTTGACCTGCCGCCTCAGCTGGACATTGAAAGTTTCGTAACTTCCGCCACACTGAGAAGTCATGATGTGGTTACAGGTGGAGAGCAACTGGAACACGTCTCCATCAAAGGTTTTGAAATGGGAATTACCCCATGTGCTGCAGACATCCTGATTGTGTGCATTAGTAAACCCTGAAAAACACACAACATTTTCAGTTTAACCATATAGTCCATAAAAAATCTATTTCTAGGCAATGTTTTGCTTGGTTTAAGTCCTTTTTTATTAAATAGCTATTAGCAGATAATTTGTTGTGGATAATTCTGCTGTTTCTCAAGGCATAATTTCTAATCACCTTTCAATAAAATGAGCCAATTACTCTCACATACAATAAGCAAGACTGCCTAAAAATGATTCGAAAAATATAATTTATTTATCTTATAACTCTTATTTTTATATAGTTATATTTATATAGTAAGATATTATTCAATAAAATAATAGCTATATGTTACTATATATCAAGATGTTTTCATTAAAAATATATATCTTGGCTATGTACTAAAGTGTTTGCCAAAGTACTATACTAAATCTAAAATCAAAAATTACACAGGAAATTTGAAACAAAAACAGTTCATACCTGCAATCATTTTGGTTGTTTCCTGAGGTTGGATGATGTTGACCGTTGTGGGGAATACTGGGAAAATATGTAAAAATATGTGTTTATTTATAATTCACTGAATGGATGTAGCTTAAAGCAAATTTTGAAGTAGAAATTATAGAAGCTTTTAAAAAAGCAAGTATTAAATATTACACCAAATAAACCCTTTATATTGATTTCCATTAAAAAGAATGTTTTACATTTTTCCTGTTTTGACTCATTTCGAACATCAAGCACAAAACCCCAAACTAGTGTTCGATAGTGAATTATATAAGAATCAAAAGTTCAAAATCAAAGTTGACATTAAGAACCCAAGTGATTTTATCTTTAGAGCTATGTATATAAGCTACAGCATGATCACGTCAACATTGTCTCGCTCTTTTATAAATAACACAGTTTAATGTTGATTTTGTACAAGTGAAATTAAACATCTTACTGACGGCATACTTCTTATACACATTCATTCATTATTTTCTATAAGTGAAAATTAAAAAGAAATAAAATAAAATGTGGCCTGACCAAAAGTAAGGTATATCCATATAAATATAAAATGTGTAGAAAAATGTCATTTAAACATGTTTGTTGTAGAGGAGTCTGTGTTAACGGGGTCTCAGTAAGAAAGTTAACAAACCTTGTTATTTGAACAGCCATCTTCAAACATGATAAAATAACTACTCCATAAAATCTGTTATTGCTGTTATTTTACAACGTACAGAGTAAAATCATTTTCAAGTGATCATGCTGTATTTTATATAACGGCTCTAAAGATAAAATCACTTGGGTTTTTAATATCAATATTTACAGAATATATTTCATATTCCATTGGAAGGTCAAATTGTTTGTTTCCAGCGCTATTCCCAAAAAATAAAAAATAAAAAATAAAAACAATTGCAATGGAGTAAGACTCTTTCACTCTGTTTAAATGTTTAAATTACGGTTGAATAATCATTATTAAGAATTTTAACTTACTGGTTTGTGCTGTAGCCTGTCCAATAGTCAGTGTTATCCATATTAGCGCCACAGTAGTTGTCGTTACTTTAACTCTCCCCATGACGACTGGAGTGTCAGCCGCCCCACAGTTCAATAAGAAACACACTCTCTCTGTTCAGAGTTTTATACTCGGCCCTTTTAGGAGGGACACAGGATTTTAAGATTTGATGAAGGTGGGGCTTGGGCTCAGTTTATCTTTCCCAAGTAAATTTCTTCATGGAGTGTATGGCATGAGTGAATACCGCCTCTGATAAATATCATGGCTCCAATAAGAGAAATATTCAATATTTAGATTAGATTTCATATTCATACACATAAGAAGTGAGGGAGTTGTAGAAAAGACTAAATGTTGGACATTTTTTAGGTTTTAAACGTTTTATGCTAAAATGGTATATAATTTAGACGGTTGTGGACAGACTGAAGTGCCAATGTGCTGAAATCATTTGACCTGATCAATGTACTTGAAACCAGTAAACAATGTCTAGAAAACACAAAGAAAATGTATTATTTTCTCATAATTCTAATAACTATCTTCTAATAATGAGCGATATTAGACATAGTCTAGAGTTAAAGACACCGTTTGCAATATAGTTTGGATTTCTGATCTAAAATTCTAAAAATAAGGCCAACAAACAAAATTCATCATAAGAATTACAAAACTGATTCTTAAAATTCATATATCCACTGTGGACATTTGTCTTATTTGCACGTTTTGTTCTATTTGAACAATTAAAAAAAAGTAACCTTAGTCAAATATGACTTATGTGTGCTGTGCCCTAAGGTTAAATTTGTGAAACCTTGAGTCAACTCTCATCTGCTATTCTCCACCTTGCTTACTTTTATTGAATAAATATGCCATTTCAATAATATGATAATAGCTAAATATTCACACATGGACAGAGAGAAAGACCGGTCTGTAAAACAACATGTATTATATTCTAAATTCTTTCTTTTTAAAATTCACATAATCATGTCATTGGCCACTGTGTCTTGTTTCTGTTTCTGTGGTTGTGCATTTTGCTGAGTTTTATATTCATACAGCACATACTTCTAAAGATAATATTTAATTAAATCCAAATATCTCAGATCTAGTCAATATATGTCATATTTTTCATTATGAAAATCTGGGAAAAATTATTGGAAGATTATGAAGCATATTTCTAGATCATTCTATTTGATTTAAGGGATTTTTTTTTTCTTACTACATAGGCCATTTTGGTCATTTCAAGCAGTATCATTTTATGAATCTAAAACATCTAAAAATTCTAATTAGCTACTAATTGAATTAAACACTTTCACTGGATGAATCTGATAAAGTTTAATAGTCAATAAAGTTTCAATAAACTTATGACAAGCTTACAACAATCTAATGAGAAATATTAGATATACTGACTTGATCTGGGACATTTCCCTCTATAAAAATATATTTTAGCTTTACTTTGATCACTGGGCTCTACATAATTCAGTAAAGAGTTGCTGAGAGCTTAAGTCTGAGAACAAGAGTATGTACTTTATACAATGGTGGGGTGAGGTACCATCCCTGAACAGTAAATATAGAATAAATATAGAAGCCCATCCCAAAACAAAGCTAAGAACTTTAATAAAGACTTTGTACTAAACTGAGCTGCTCCAGTGACTCAATAGGACAAAGAACACAGACACAAATGTTGTCTAAGATGAATGTTCAAGAAAGGGGATTACTACTTTTTCCACGAAGGCCTTATTTTAATTCAAACCAATATGTGAGTCAGGTACCTCTCCAGGATCCATATCCTGTTCTGAAGAAGCAGCTCCAAAGAGTTAAATGAACCTAAACGAGAAACAGCAGAGAAATCAAGAAAAAAGCAAACATCTAGTTTTTTATGTTAAACACTGGGATATGGGTTCATCAAACTTCTTATGCATGTTTTAGCAAGTGAAATGATCTTAAATGTAGTCGATATATCAAATCGTTCTCAGAAGTAAATATATCATTAATCAGTAAATATATCAATTTTAAGTAAAATCATCTCAGTATGAATGTATTGTGTTGATTTTTATTATTTATCTGTTTGCCTTAAAATAGGATCATTTATTCTCAACATTGTATGATTTTTTTTATCTCCTTGAATGAAAGTCTAGTAAGAACGTATCTAATCTTATAACACTCTTACAACAATCGTGTATTCAGAATTATTAGATATTGGGGGGGGGGGGGGGGGGGGGGGGCGGACGACACACACCAGATATCCACCTCTAAAAACTCAAGGTCATGTTGTTAAAAGAAAGTACTGTAAAAACAATACTGATGCCAGACATTTTTTACCATACAGAAAATTGTGACCTGAAACATATTTTTAAAATCTCATTCTTCCATTCACAAATTCTATTGAAGTGTGCAGAATTTTGGTTTAATAGTCACCAACAAAAACATACCTTTATTTTACCATTATCAATATGCCATAAACTCCAAAGGTTCTGGTGGTGGTCTTAGAAGTTAAATATAAATGGCTTTCACTATCAGAAAACTGCAATTTCTTTCAGGATCATAGCTAATAGTCTTATCTTATTTCAACTGCAGTATTACATTTGCTATGTATTTGGCTTTTTGTCAGAATTAAAAACACTGTAATAGATTTCTGAATGTATGTGATAAAAAAATTAAACATGCTATCACTAACTAACTATTATTACCAAACAATATCTATAGTTAACTTAGTAAAACCCTTGTACTAACAGATTATACCACCCAGCCTGTGTTGAGTTTACCTGAAGCTCAATAATTTCCTATTAAGAATGACTAAAAAACATCTACATTTTGCTTTCAATCTTTTTTTCCGTTGAAAAGACGCATCTATCGACGTTCACATTTTTTAAAACTAAATTGCAAAATGTAATTTCTGGAGTCGACTCTGGTATCGACTCTTCAATTTGAATATGTATCCTGTTCGTTTTATACAGGACAGCACCAGAGCCATAGGTAAATGAACCACTTAAATGAACAAGTTTTAAACATGATATATCAGCCTCTTACAAATATCACAGATTTGTGTGAAATTCATTTGATTAATGGAAATCTAGTAATGAGTCGTCTTCAATCTTTTCGAGTCGACTCTTTAGGCAAACACTTTTTGGGAGTCGACTCCAAATAACTAATTGACGCTAACGGCTAATGTTCTGAGGTATATGTGGCTAGCTAATTAAAATAGGTCTATACTATAATATATATATATTTTTTTACTATCTTTTCCTTGTCTTTATCATTCTATGAAGTGAACTCTTTCAAATTTCTGTACTTGGTTTGTACAGTCGCAAGCTAACTTTTCAAACTACTCGTGTAAATCATTTGTTAGTTAACTGGTAATTTTATTAGCAACGTTAGCTGATAGCTAGTCCTGCGAAGTGCTAAACTACAAATGTGTGTCATGTTCGGATCATTTGACTCTGTTTAATTGTTATTAGTAGCAGGGGGTCATGTTGTGTTTGGGATTAATAATGTCGAGGAGTGCTTTAATTGTATTTTATCGTGTTTGTGTTGGACCTGGTATGGTATTTACGGGCAACTCCAGAGAGAATCCTCATTTGCTTGTTCTCAGTATGCCTTTATCTCATATGCCAAGGTCATTCCTGTAAATGTATTCACATATTCTTCTCTTAATAAGTCTTTTAGCTCATATTATACAGCACTGGTTTACAACTGCTGCACTAAACTAAACGGTTATACAGCGTTATTTCCATAAACCACACTATATTTGACTTATACAGTGCAAAAGTGATCTCTTATTAATTGATATATTTAGACTAAATAAAGGTATGGTATTATAACAATCCCAGAATGGAAAAAAAACAGACCAATTTCACTCAAGATTTTTGACACAGTCTGCATTTTTGAAAATTAAATATGTCATATTTGAGACATCAAAACTTAATTTTTTGTAGAAAGAAACTTGTTCATGCAAGTTTTAACCTCAGGACTGATTAGTTACCAAAAATAGCCAGGTTTACTAAAACTGGGCCTACACCCAGCAAGAATCTAAGACATTTCTTCCATTCTGAAAGAGACCCACTTGCTTCCTGTATCTTTTAGAAAAGATTTTAGAGTTTTTGTTTTTACTTAGATTTAAAGCTTAAATGAACTTAAAGCTGCTCTTTACCTCCCAGCACATTTCAGTGATTATGTTCCAGTGCAGACCTTTAAATCTGTAGATTCTGACATTCGGTAAACAGTCGATAGCTTTCAGGAAAAGGCCTCATTCTGTTGTGGTATCAGTTTGTATCAGTTCCTTTTTTAATTAGACAAAAAGCACAGTACATTTTTCAGTGATTCTCATGCCTTTTTAATATGGCTGTGAACATTGAATTAGTTTCATCTTTCATTGCTTTTCCCATCATTTTTTATTACATTATATTCATTATTTATAATATTTATTTTACCAAACTTTATGTAGTATTTCTAAAGCACTTTGAGTATGAAAAGGGTTTTATAAGTACAGATTATAATAATAATTATTGTTATTATCACTTGGTTATTGGTTTATTAGCAATTATTGGAATGTCTCTTTGTTCTGAAGTGGATAAAACACGAGATAGGTACCAAAAATTTGTTTTGTCATTCGTAACATGCTTTTCCGTGTCTTGCCTTGCCTCTTTTATAGTGTACAGTAGCTTCTCAACAGACGTAGCAGTTGAAGCAGATAAAGGCCACAGCAACAAATTCCAGTGGGCTGGTATTCATCTGTAATGAATGGTAAATTACAGTCATTCAAATTCTGACCCCTTTTAACCTTAAATTACTGGAATTTAAACTTTCAACCTTATAAAAAGCAGGTTATATTTTGAAGTGTCTTCATTATTAATCGTAATGCATACATTATTGTTTTTTCATTCATTATTTGTAGGTCAGGATACTACTGTCTACACAGAATCACTGGATTCAAGGCAGGAACCCACTCTGAACAGAGAACCAGTCCGTCACAGGGTGTCACTCACTCACCTGGTCAGGTAAAGTATCAAAAAATGCCACTTTGGGAATTTTGCATGTTTACAGCAACAACAGCAACCTCCTTTTAGAGCATGTTTAATACAGGTCAAAGATCTGTACATAGATACATGGTTTGAGTTCTGCGCACAGTTTGTATATTATCTACAGAAAATCATAAATTACATGGAGAAACTATAAACCATTTTACTTGTGCGCGTGGGTGCTTTACTGTTGAAAACAAAGTAAAGAATCTGCTGTGCCCCGATCAGAACCAGACTGGGATCGGTCTGCCCGTGCCTGATTGACGAAACCAGGTGTGGAGGTGTCATACATTTACATAAAGATGCATAAACCTCATTACATTTCTTGCTGTGAGTCTGCACCACACGCCACCTTCCACCACAATTGGGGGAATCTGCTAATTGAAAAAATTAAGTAAAGTTCAAGAAGCAGTAGATCAGTGGATCTGTGTTCTCTTGAGTGTTGTTTCCTGTTCCTTTGCGATTATTTGGAGTGGTGTTTGTGAGCCACAGCAAATCAACTAGCATCAGCTGACTGCCATCAAATGCACACAGAAATGTTCCAACATGTCTTCCCAGAAGAGTAAGAGACTTTACTGCAGTAAAGAAAAACAAGAAGAAGAAGAATGAAATGCTGATGAGAAAGTTTCCACAAGCCTTGACATTACTGCGTGAAACATCCTGAACGTTTTCTTCATGACGCACACAAGTCTAATTAGTGACTCAATATTTGACAATAACTGACGTCAATACGTTGCTGGCTTTCTGAATGAGTGCAGGTGACTATTCTAGTCATACTTCACGTTTTTATGACGGATTAAATATCCACAGGTGGATTGGCTTCTCAGAAGTGTCCATAGGTCTGTGTGAGTGACTGTCTGATGCCCTGCAAAGGACTGGTTGTTTAACTGATTGTTTGCTGAATTTAGCATATTAAAAAATCAGATTTGGGCAAATATTAAATTTTGTATTTTACCATTTTAAATTCGACAGATATGTACAGGTCTTGTACTTAAAATGTATATCACTTGCCCTTAACATCATTGAGGTAATAGCTAAAGTAAATTAAGTCTGTTTACTGGGACATTTTAGTTCCACACTTAGGCAAACACCAAATGAAATGGGTCATTCCTTGAGATCAAGGCCTTTAGAAGAGGAAATTTGGTCAGTAACACGGCAGCTTTTGTACAAAGAGCAGAATTTCCTGGTATTGACCAAATGAAATATTTGTCATTGAAACACGTGTGTTGTATTAAATGAGCACATGATATTTTATCTTCTCTGTATGTGCCTGAAACTCTGTAGTCTGTATTTTTAAATAAATCCAGAAAGAAAGAGAATAAAATTGACCACTACATACACAGAGCTGAGTCGTTAGAAAAATAAAAACCGTACAGGAGAGATCAGTGAGCTATTTATACATTCATTCATTATCTGTAACCTTTATCCAGTTCACGGTCGTGGAGGGTCCAGAGCCTACCTGGAATCATTGGGCACAAGGCGGGAATACACCCTGGAGGGGGCGCCAGTCCTTCACAGGGCGACACACACACACACACACACACACACGTTCACTCACACACACCTACGGACACTTTTGAGTCACCAATCCACCTACCAACATGTGTTTTCGGACTGTGGGAGGAAACCGGAGCACTCAGAGGAAACCCACACAGAGACAGGGAGAACACACCACACTCCTCACAGACAGTCACCCGGAGGAAACTCACGCAGACACAGGGAGAACACACCACACTCCTCACAGACAGTCACCCAGAGGAAACCCACGCAGACACAGAGAGAACACACCACACTCCTCACAGACAGTCACCCGGAGGAAACTCACGCAGACACAGGGAGAACACACCACACTCCTCACAGACAGTCACCCGGAGGAAACTCACGCAGACACAGGGAGAACACACCACACTCCTCACAGACAGTCACCCGGAGGAAACCCACGCAGACACAGGGAGAACACACCACACTCCTCACAGACAGTCACCCGGAGGAAACCCACGCAGACACAGGGAGAACACACCACACTCCTCACAGACAGTCACCCGGAGGAAACCCACGCAGACACAGGGAGAACACACTACACTCCTCACAGACAGTCACCCGGAGGAAACCTACACAGACACAGAGAGAACACACCACACTCCTCACAGACAGTCACCCGGAGGAAACCCACGCAGACACAGAGAGAACACACCACACTCCTCACAGACCGGCACCCGGAGGAAACCCACGCAGACACAGAGAGAACACACCACACTCCTCACAGACAGTCACCCAGAGCAGGAATCGAACCCACAACCACCAGGACCCTGGAGCTGTGTGACTGCGACACTACCTGCTGCGCCAGTGTATCATAAAAACTTTGAACTATTTCCCACCAATACCAGGACCAAACTATATATATACAAAAACTTCTGTACTTTTACTTTTTATATTTACACGTTTTAACTGTAACGGTGTTATGCATTTAGAATATGTCACCTACATGAAGATGACCTTATTTAAAATAAGTTTAATATAATGTGCGTAATTATTTGTCATGGCTTGTGGCCTGTGATTCCGGGTAGGCTCCGGACCCACCGCGACCCTGAATTGGATAAGAGCTTACAGACAATGAATGGATGAATTATTCGTCATTGTACAACGTACAAAGAAATGTGTCTTCCACATTTAACCCCTGTGTGGCAGTAAACACACACACACACACTAGTGCACTAGGGGCTGTGAACACACACCCAGAGTGGGGGTAGATGTGGGTTCGGTGCCTTGCTCAAGGGCTGTTCATCCGTGGATTGAGGAGGAGGACAGTGCTGTTTCTTCACTCCCATCGTCCCCAATTTTCCTTTCAGTTTTAAGCCCTCTTCTCTAACAATTAGGTCATGGCTCCCTATGTAGTATAGAATCTCAGAATATCGTAGAATCTCTCATACATTCAGGCCACTATTTTCTATATAAAACCACATGTAAGAAGATATTAATTTAAGTGGGATTTTAGTGTTTTTAGTGGATGTCATAAAGGAATATGTATAAGCCAATTCCCCCACAAGTCTTCATGTAATAAAACAGCTATGACTGAAAATGAATACGCCGTATCAGTTTTCATTCATTCATTGTCTGTGACCCTTATCCAGTTCAGGGTCGCGGTGAGTCCAGAGCCTACCTGGAATCATTGGGCACAAGGCGTGAACACACCCTGGAGGGGGCGCCAGTCCTTCACAGGGCGCCGTATCAGTTTTGAATATCATTAAGAAACAGATACTGGATTGGGTTATTGACAGCTCCCTCATTGTAGAACCAAAAGGCTTGAGGTTGTGTGCTCAGCAAAAACCTTCCCACTGACACAGACTGTTTGTCCAAGTGGAAAGCTCAGGGCGTATTTGGACATTCACTGTGTCATACTTTAATGTACACCCTTGGACCAGAGGTATTATTCCATAGTCACTGGGTAAACAGATGAAGCTTAATATCCACTCGGAGTAAACTGGATTCAGGATGCAGGCATCAAATTAATGTTCTCAATGGCGTAATTCAAACACACAAAGTTATGATCGATGTGCTTCTCTGACAAGTGCCAGTAAAGATTAAACAGAGGAGAAAGAGAAGAAGGGAGAGGAGCTTTTATGTAAAGATTACTTTCGTAACTCTCTGAATTGGATAAATATGTACCCAGGAGGTGGGACTGAGGTGGAGAACCTCACACGTGTGCAATTTATCTCCAGCTGTAATTTCAAACGTGTTGTGATGCTAGTCATTGTTTCACTGCTGTTGAATAGCTACACATGCTCTCTGTCAAAAAACAGCACAAGAACAAACAATAAACAAAATAAAGAAGGTACTAAAAAAATATATATATCTTTAATCTTATAAATATAAGTGATATTTTTCATTATGAGTTTAAGAGTAAGGAAATTATGAGGTTATTCAACATATTTATGGATTTTATTTACTTCTTTTGTGTAATTCTATTTACAGAATATATACGTATTAGTAAAAATATAATTGTGTGTGTGTATAAGTAAAAATGTATCTCCGAAACATCATTATTATATTCACTGTGTTATTATACAACATAAAAGCTCAATACAGATTTCTACCATCCCCAGTTAGAAAACAGAGGAAACAGTGAAATGGGTAGAGCTTGTTTCTGCCACAGAAAATATAAAAAAGTGAGGCACCAATTTTTTTCATTAATATGTAAGATGCCATCTCAGTATTTTGAGATATTAAGTCAGTATATTGATGTAGTATCCTTTCAAATCTGCTCTTATGAATATTTTCATCTGGTTGTAAAATTCCAAAATTACAAAAATGCTAAGAAATATAAAGCTTATTTTTCTGTCCTTCAAAAGATTTGTCACAGACACAAATATGGAATTGACTGAAAGTTTCAAATCTACAATATCCCTATATTTTTTTGCTGATTCCAAAAAGTGAAAATTCAGAAATAATTTATATAAAATCCCAACATCAATGTACAGTTGTTTTAATGAACTGCATTCTAACGGCTCTGCATTCTAAAACATCATATGCCATTGCAGGTGATGGTGTATAATTCTTATTTGCCAACAGAGATATAGAAATAAATGTTAATGTGACCCTATTAATCAAATGGCCTAATATTTATTATATATATATATATATATTTTTTTTTTTTTTTTTTTGACCCAGGTAGAGTATATTCTTCATTTCATGAAATAGCTTTACTGACACCTAGTGGTCTGCATGTATATGAGCTCCTGTATTAAATATATTTTAAACATGGCTGCCCCCATGTGGTGGCTCACACTATGAAGTATTAACTGACTCATTCAGGGAAAACAAGGTAGGTTGATTCTGCATTTCATGTGAGCTGAATTATATAGAAAAATAATATTTTAGTAAACATGACATAAAATTCTTTACAGTCTGCATAAATCATTTTATCGCCCTGTGAAGGACTGGCGCCCCATCCAGGGTGTGTTCCCGCCTTGCGCCCAGTGACCCACCGCCGCCCTGAACTGGATAAGGCTTACAGACAGTGAATGAATTAATAAAATAATTTATTATGCATTTACCTATTAAGATGGGTGCTGTATTTATTTTAATATGAAAGAAACATGACAACTGGGTAATTGCTGATATTTATTGAATTTTAAGCATGAGAAAAGAAGCAGTGAGAAGTAATAAAGAGGGCATTTCAAATTACTGCATCAGACTGCATTGTGATAGAGGCTAAAGAAAACTGTACTGTAAATAACTCATAAATATTTAGACATTGATTAGAGCAGAATAAGGACTGTTTTCTGAATTAGATCATCATCTTCTGCGGCCCTGATTAACGATGTTGTTCTGATTTACCACACACTCTGTCACAGTGCAGCCACACTTCTCAATGAAGATGTAGGTGTGTGTAACCTTTGACCCATCTGCACAGAATAGCTCTGCCTGCCTTTGGCTTATGACCTGCTCCTGGCAACAAGAGCATGAGTGTTGGATGGCTCTGGTTTCCATCGAGTACCTGAGAAGAAAAAGAGAAGATTGTATAAGATAGATTTGTGTGTGTGCGTGTGTGTGTGTGTGTGTGTGTGTGTGTGTGTGTTTGGGGTTGGGGGGGTGGGTGTTACTGGTTACTATGCCTCACAATTACAATGTACAATGATTGTCTGGATAAAAAGCTCAATATACAAAAGAGGGCTTCTGTACTGTTCATGAACCCCACCGCTGCCAGATTTAACCCAACATAATTTGCATCATTCATTTTTGCTCCCTGTAATAAATGTATCACAATTATGACGAAAATTTTTTGTTTTTGCCACTTACATAGACGATGTACTACAGGATCCTTGGCAGGTCGTAATTTCCACTAGATCCTTAGTCCTGCAGCCACCACTTTCCAGGAAGGTGAAGGTTTTACTTACACCACAGTGTTGGGTCTTATTTATGCCTGGAGAGATCAAGCATTTCAGGTTAGGATCTTCATTTCAACATATTGTAAAAGCATATTGTCTTGATAAGTGAACGTGTCTCAGATCTAGTCAATATATATAATAATTAACATAAATAAATATTGTTTATTATAAGAATGTTTTTTTTTACTCCATTTTGGCACAACATTTATTTGATCATACGACAAATATTTGGTATAATAACTAGATTAAACATGACTTCACATGCTTTACCTTGAGTACACTAAGAACTAAAAAAGATACTATAACTCACAGGTCTTGCAACAGCCATCAGGACCAACAGTGATCGTTCCCTGCGTTTAAAGAGAAACAGTTATATTTGGTTTATAAGGTAATTTATTAGGCAATTCCTTATATAAGACAGTGGAACTTTATGTTGAGCTAGTTATAGACTAAACTGTATACTATGTAGTTTTTAAATAATGCTACTTTACAGGCACATTTTTTGTTCAGTAGAACTCAGTGTTAATATAATTTCAAAAAACAAACAGTGTCCTCAAAGCGCAGTTGTGTGTTCACTACACTCTTTTGGTAATGTACTTTTAATATAATTTTAAATAATACACAAAATCTCATAATGATGAACATTTGATATATCGACCCGTCTTTCATTGTGTTTTTGGTTTGTGTTTGTGGGGACATCGATGTTCAATAGTACGAACACTTCAGTATCACGACATTTAATTTATTCATGAAAGACGTTTTCTGTGGTTAATGTGCTTGTTTGTATTTTAGTGAACTTACAGGAACGCAGTCTTTTTCATTAATCGGTGGACAAACAAATTTGGCCTCAATCACGATGAACTGCGTCCCAATCTTCACACACTCAAACTTCAAGCATTTATTAGTAGGTGGAGACCAGATTTGTCCGGGCTGTGGGGCAAAGAATAGAAAAGGATTGATGAGACACGGAGAAC
The DNA here is from genome assembly GCF_029633855.1 of Hoplias malabaricus. Taxonomy (NCBI): domain Eukaryota; kingdom Metazoa; phylum Chordata; class Actinopteri; order Characiformes; family Erythrinidae; genus Hoplias; species Hoplias malabaricus. The sequence continues at coordinate 2,004,517 of NC_089815.1, read as the reverse complement.
AACAGTAGACATTGTTGTAAGCATTTTATAATATTATTCAACCCATAGTTAGATATTTTAATTATTTATTTATTTATTAATTTATGCATGTATATATTTATATTTGTTTTGCAAGTGTGTAGTAATTTTATCCAGTGCAAGGGGTTTATTCTGTTGGCAGATGATGTAATTGTTCCAAGGTATAACTCTTAGACCAAGCACAATGATCTGACGAGGGAATAACACACTAATACTGGAGTAAATGATCTTAAACAAGCTAAAACATATAGAAAAAATAAGATCCTTACAACAATCTCGAAATAAAAAGTGCAAGCTATACACACTAATGTTACGATAATTTCACATTAGCAGTATTTTATTTGATTGTTTGTGTGTAGAAGTACTTACCGAAATGGTTTGAGTGATGTTGCCCAACATGACTACACATTTCACCTGTGTACAGTATCCACAGCATTTCTCTGGATCTGGCTGATACACATAACCCTAAAAGAATACAAACTCATTAATTTCAATAATATACGTTTTTAAAATAAGCCGCCAGTTATTTAATATTTGATAAACGCAGATTTTCTGATACTAAGAAGCCTGGATATTTCAGAAGTTTTATAATTAGCCTGTTTTTTTCTTGGCTACCTCCATGTAGGGGGCCCACTCTGTCAACTATAAACTTTTTTGCTTAGGGATGACAAGGCAGTTTTATTCCTTATCTTTTGAGAGTTGTGTAAAAATAGTAAATAATCGTTCTCATAAATATTGGTAAGATTTGCTGTTAAACATTCTGACAGCTGATATTTTTATTTAAAAAGATTAATAATCAAAATGATCTAAATCCAACGGAATAATCTTATACTGGAAAAATCTAGTAGTTTAGCAGCACACATTCCATGAAGATGTCTCTCTCTCTCACCAGTGGGCAGTAGGTGTCACATGTAGGAGGGGTACACTGAATTTCATGCCACTGTCTTTGTTTATCCATTTCATTGCTGCATATGCACTTGTCACAGCCCTGCTGAGGTAGATCTGCCCCAGGCTGCAGTTAAACAAAACATATTACACTATTAAATGTACACATGCTTGCAACAAACACAATGGGCCCAACACAAATTGTCAGAATGTAAAGCTTTAAAAGAGCAATTGATGATGACAAATGCAACATAGAGGTAAAGTAACTTTGTTGAATTTTCTTATTAGTTTCTTTGAGTGTTGAACTCCTGAATTAGTTTCACAGAAAATCCTAATTGCTCACTTAGAGTTGATGACTTTAAAGTGTTGAGCAGTTTGACACATTTACAAACTGTGTTTAGCCAAATATTACATCACAGATTAGAAAACAATACAAAATATTCTCTAGAAAAGTCTGGATTTTGAACGGAACATGACACAGAGCAACTCAATCACTAGACCGTTAATGGGGGACTTTTCTGTAATATTCTCCTGTATTCCAAAGTCTTTCTGCAATATTCTGGTGTACCATAAAGCCTTTCTATAATATTCTGTTCAGTTTTTGTGTATTAAATGAAAGAAGAAAGAGATTCATGACTCAAAAGAAAGAACATTCTAAAGCATATTTCTGTGGTATCTGTGAAATTCTTGAAGGTTCTTGTGTATTCCATTATACTTGAATGTTATGCCCAATATTACAGTGTCCATACCTTATATTCAGAATTATTAAACACGCAGACATCATGGTTGGGTACTGCAAAAAAAATAAATAAATAAAATAAAACGCATACTTTTAAACATTTAACATTTTATTACTATGCTTTATTATTATGCTTCTCTACATGGCAGCTGTTCTTAAATATAATAAACATATCTACTATTTCTCATTATGTGATTATTATAATTGTGTTAATATATGATTGATCCGATTTCTAGATCCTTTTTGACTTAATTAAATTGATTTTGACATGAGAACGTATCTTATTCCATTGACAGATTATTTGATTCATTATCAAATGAGTATAATTTTGCTTTCTTTTAAGAAATGATTATTGACATGATTTGTATTTGTAATAATACAATTTCTAGATAAAGTCTTTTTCAAGTGACAAGTCTAGAAATAAATAATAAATAATAATCTCATAATATTAATATTTGTAATCTGGTAATGAGAAATAAGAGAAGTTTATAAGATTTAGGATGTTTAAATTTAGTATGGCATCATTTATTGAAGTACAAATAGAATGAATGCACCCAAAAGAAAGGGTAAATCTAAACTTACAACATGTATACTCTGGACAGCAAGCACCCATTACAACATCCTGTATATATCCCACAGGGCAAGTTTGTTTGTTATTGGGACAAAGACTGACATCACACACTGTGGAAAGATAAACAGAATCAATAAAAAAAAAATATAAATGGTTTTCAATGCAATTGATCTATTCCAGCATAATCTATCATTAACAGTAAGTGAGTCATTTGAAATATAATTAGTATATTTAATATTTCTAAATTTGCCATCATTGACTGTTGAAAATGTTTTAAGTGAATGTGCTCATTGGAAGTGTCTTATTCCATTGGCAGATCAATTTGCTTTTTTCATATTATTCTTAAGAATAGCAAAAATATCTCCCAAAGGACAATGACAAGTAAAATACACATCACTAGTTGGATAGTTTTACTAATAATGCCATATTTAATATATTGATTAGCTTCACAATATTTTCACTTGCCAAGACATAAGTTTTCAAGAATATTCAAGGATTTAAACTAGTTACTCACCACATGTGACATTCTGGCAGCATCCCACATTCTCTATGATCTTCTTCTGATACTCATCGCATGTTACTGGCTGCAAAGTTGGACAAACCGGTGCCTCGCAGACAGCTGTCAGAGTCTCAGGCGAACACACACACTGCTCACAGCCGTTATCCTGCTTCCATGTGGCACCAGCCTTACAATAATCAGAAATCAAGAGGTTTTATTTTTTGAAGAATGACTAAAAACTGACATATCATTGGCATTAAAATGATGACAAATGTGTATGCTGATCTTTCTGCAAAAATCGCCTCTTTTTAACAATATTAAATCTAGTCAGTGTAGTGAATATCTCTCATTATGAGACTGAGGTAAGTATAGGAAATTATTCACCTATTTTTATTGATTTACTTCTAATGCTTGTGGTTTTATTTATTATAAAAGTGTCTTATCCCTTTAGGATGTCTTTGGAATCAGTTCTAATCTGCCAGGCGAATAAAACACTGGAGCAAATCTTTAAAAAAAGTCTTATAATAATCTCATAATAATAAATATTAATAAATATTAAAAATGTTTTCCCTAAAATCTAATTTCTGTAATGCACTGACAGAACGAATGTAAACAAAGACCATATCTGAACTTTGTCTGAATGTTCTTGTGTCTTACCGGTTCCCACCTTCCGTTTGGCAGGTGGCAAATAGCTGATGATTGAAAAAAAAAGGAATATCATTAGTTCAATCTGCTTCAGTTACACTGCAAAAATTTATATCTTAGCAAGTAAAAATGAGCTTAAATCTAGTCACTACATCTAACATTTCACATGAAATTCTAAACATATTATAAGCACGTTTACTTCTTTTCCTATTATCTGGTTAACATGTCTTATTCCAAATTGTTTTAAAAATGATACCTGAATAAGACATATTCTCCAGGTAAAATCACAAGTAAAGCATGTGAAATTGCTAGAAAAACACTAAAAATTCTCTTAAAATAGTCTTACTTGTAACCCCACATTGTGAAGTATTAGATCCATGTGCTAGATTTAGTGGTTTTTACTTAAAACCTGTCATGTGCGTAGTGTAATCATTAAATTAATTACACAACATCTCTGGTTTCAAAAAAATAATAATAATAATTACTTACTGCAATTAGGAATACACTTGTCACTGTATGGGCTCAATAGTATAGTATCATTTGGACAGTAGCAGCCCTCCCAGATCATGCGTTCTAAAACGCTGAACGCACTGGGCTTACTTATAAACATCAAGTTAAAACTGTAAAGACACAAAAAAAAAATTCAATAAAAATATTTCTAAATATATTTCTAACCCTTCACATCTCATTTTGAGTTTCTGAATAAGAATATGTTTTTTCATTATTCCTATTTCTAGATTAATTTTACTTGTAATAAGTGATTTTAGTGATATAAAATATTTTGTTCTGAAGGCAGTTTCAACAAATATTGTGGATACTATTCTGAAAATTGAAAAATAGATTTTCTCAGAATATAAACACTTAAAACAATTAAAACTGTCCACAAATACGTGAATGATCTAATAATATTCCAACAAAAAAAACTTTTTTTTGTGCGTATGTATTTGATGTGGACTGTACAGTACCTGGAGTCGCATGTTTCTTCAATCTGAGGTCCACATGCTTTGTACACTTTGGGGGCTTCACACTTGAATTCTGCAAACATAAAAAGAATGAATTTCATAAAACTGACTTGGTCAGAGTGCTAACATTTTTCCTGTAACCTGCAGGTGTGGAAATTGTATATTAACCAGTAGTATCACTATTTTGAAGTTCCCACATTTAAACATCCAGTCAAATGTTGATGGTTAAAATCGTGTTCTTCACAACCAAATGACCTGTGTCATTTGACCAGGAGCATGTCAAGCCCAAAAGAGCAACATTTTAGGCTAGTTAAGAACAAATTTAAAGACGTCCTCAGCTTTCTGTAAATTACTTCTGCAAGAATTGATAATTAAAAAGGCAATGTTTGGCTCATTTTGCATGTATGCATTCACTCCTAGTAATGTGCCTCTCTTACCGCACACTCCATCAGTAGATCCTCTCCAGTCAATGCAGACTCCAGACATGGAACACTGTTCCGCATACATTTGCAGACTCGTGCAGCCAATAGTGGAGCTGTTCATACGACATACGTCATAGTTACAGGCTGCTTTAATCTGCTCATAAGAGACAAGGTCGTGGCATTTCTCAAAGACCCTGTTGAAAAAAATAAATGAACCGTCATCACAAAGTAAAACAATTTTCACAGCAGCAAGAAAATGTATAGGTTACATTTATTTATACTGGGAAACCTACATATTTGTAAGTGGAAAAAGTCTAATGAATTGATATATTTTGTAATTATGAAATTGTTGATATTAAAGTTGTCTAGAAATGTTACAGCATTCTCACAAAAATTGCATAATGAGAATGATTTGATATATAGACTAAAATTATTTGAGCGTGCATGCATTAGTCACTTATTATCAATCTTAATGAGAAAGTATGTCTCTATTTTGACATACTGCTGCCAGAATCAGAGGACTTAAGACATTTTAAAAATGGGTAAATTCAACAGTTACATTAAAGCAAGAATGATACAAACTCAGAATGTTGATTGTAGGCATACTTACTGGCCACTAATAATGTCACAGATTGAATAATTGCTGCATTTCTCTGGAGGTGGAGGATTAAATGGTGGGCAGTAGCTGTTATTTTCATGAACGTTCCAATAAGGAGCCATTTTTTGGCATGAGGATATGATGGTGCCATTGGGCAGGCGGCAGTCATCAGTACGATTATTATCACAGGTTCCTGAAAAGGTTTTAAAAAATAATGTCTATATTGATAAATTAAGCTGCAAATATGATTTATTCCATGCAATCATCTTATATTTAGTCAATATATGAAATAATTCTCATTATCAGACAGTAGTAGAAAAGACTTCTTTTATGTGAAATCTTTAACAAAATCTTCCAGACAACAACAAAAAAAAATTACATTTTCACAAGAGTGGCTGCATCATTAGGGTGCTGGAATCATTGGAAGAGCACACAAACTTACCGCATTGTCCCTCAGTGTTACCATGGAACTTTTGCCATGGGATGTTGATGGAAAACATCATTCCCATAAATGCGACCTGTGCACTGATCTCAGGGATCACCACCAGTGACTCAATGCCATTGTCTGTTATTCTAAAGTCTTTGTTCTCAAATGGCAATGTTTTAAGCTCATTGTTGACATAAATCTGTAATGTAGAAGGAAAACTGTAATTTATCCATCGTTATCCACAGATCACAGGCAGAACTGAAACACAACTGTAATAATCTAATAATATTCTCATAGATTTGTCCTCCAATTGTCAAATACAAAACAAACATTTGAAATGCACCCATGGGTTAGAAATTATACATACTGACAAAAATCTGTTTTTAAATGAAATCACCATAAATCTACTTAATATATGCAATTCTTCACATTATGTCATTACGAATAAGATTGTTATTAGATTCTTAAACCTATATCTACACAATACTACATGTTTTAAAGGATTAGTACAGTGAAATGACCTTGTTATAAGCATTGTTTCTTGAAAATGAAACTTAAGTTTCTTGCAGCAAAACTACCTTCCCTATTGAGCATGCTATGTTTACTGAATTATATATATATATATATATATATATATATATATATATATATATATATATATATGACTTGAGTAACTTATATATGTGTAAACATTTCAATAACATTCAAATAATGTCATGATTATTAGAAATATTAAAAATATTCACCAGTTTTTAAACTGTACAAAAATGTAATTATTTACCAAATTTGTGACAATTCCATTAGAAATCTTCTGTGACATTACAATCTCAAAGGATTTGTAATACACTGTCAGTGATTTAGGACAACTGAGGCCATCTTCTGAATCACAGTAAACATTGTCAATTATGACACTGAAGTTATACTTTGGAATTATTTCTTTGACGAGGACATAGGAGCAGTTTCCTTGGAATGGGTAGTATGTTCCATCAAAGGTAATGTAATGTGGGTCTCCAAACCCTCTGCAGATACCTGAATAAGACATAATAAACATAAATCATACCAGTTTTCTCTGCAATGTATTGAGAGGTACGCCTTCATATCACAGAAACACTACATTGGATGCAACTGATGCACAATCCAGTATACTTACATTGACAGTCATATTCTGGACAGCACCCAGAATCATTCAGTAGTGCTGGATAGTTGTTTAAACACACAGGTATAGTTGAAGGCTCACAATAGACATGCTCATGCTGGATTGTTCCATTGATGCATGAGATATTGGAGCATTTCCCACCCGGAATACTTTCATGATTCTAGAAAACAAATGCTGAATTAGAATAGGACACTTATAGTTTACATGTTTTAGCAGGTATCTTGGTATTCTAAATCATGTAATAGACCAACAAATTGTTGTATGCAAAAAAAAATGCAAATGTTATCTAATAAAAAAAAAAAATATATATATATATATATATATATATATATATATATATATATATAAAGTAAGCCTATTACCTTTAGGGGTGGTTTATGCTTGTCACAGTTCTGTGATGGGACACTTGTTGTTGGTAATGGCGTAGATGTAATGAAATCACATGGGCTCATATAGGAATATGGATAACATGCAGCATGTTCACTCTTCTTGCAAGTCATTATATAACACCATCCATCACCATCACTCACGTTGTATATAGTGGAACCTATATTTAAAAGGAGTTGCTTTTTTAAGATTTTCCTTATTTTGGTTTAAAAGCCATGGAAAATAATTTACTAACAGAATATTATGAATACTGTTATTTCGTAAAATAATATTTTTATAATATGTAATTTAACTTACCTGGTTCATATGTTATTCCATCAAATATGCATGTACATTTCTGTATTGAACTTGTATAAGTACTTGTGGATCCAGTATGGACAGTATAGTCAGTAGAAGGGGTAATCCTTGTACTTGTTGGTGGAGTCGTTGTTGATGTTGTGGTGCTTACAGGACTTGTCGTTACATTGCAAGTCATATTACAACAGTAAATTCTAATCTCATAGTCAAAGCATTGCTGCTGATTAACTTGATTTTGGTTCAAGCAAATCAGCCCATCTTGTGCATTACATGTCACTACCTGACCCAGCTCTGAAAGGGGGACTCCAGGGTACAGTTTTGCTCTACACTCTACTATGCTTGGAGAGGAGCAGATGTTGGGAAAATTTTCATTAATCCTTTCAAGTGGAACAATTTCTCCACCATTAGGACCATTTGTAGGGGGACCAAAATCCATCCAGTCAGACCACTCGCATGGTTTGCAAGTTGTACTTGTAGGTGTGGTTTTAGTTGTAGATGTGGTTGTAGATGTTGTGGGGGTGGTTGTTGGAGTTGTCGTTGTAGGTGGTGGAGTTGGAGTTGTGGTTGTTGTAGTAGTAGTAGATGTGGTTGTAGATGTTGTGGGTGTGGTTGTTGGAGTTGTCGTTGTAGGTGGTGGAGTTGTCGTAGGTGGTGGAGCTGTAGTTGTGGTTGTTGTAGTTGTAGTAGTAGTAGATGTGGTTGTGGGTGTGGTTGTGGTTGTCGGAGTTGTTGTTGTTGGTGGTGGAGTTGTGGTTGTCGTTGTGGTTGTAGTTGTAGTAGTAGAAGGGGTTGTGCAGTATCTGCTACTGTCACAGCAGAAAAGTCTAATTTCATAGTCAAAGCATTGCTGCTGGTCAATTTGAATTTGGTTCAAGCAGATCAGCCCAGCTTGTGCATTACATGTCACTACCTGACCCAGCTCTGAAAGGGGGACTCCAGGGTACAGTTTTGCTCTACATTCTACTTTGCTTGGAGTGGAGCAGATGTTGGGATATTTTGCATTAATTCTTTCAAGTGGAACAATTTCTCCACCATTAGGACCATTTGTAGGGGGCCCAAAGTCCATCCAGTCAGACCACTCACATGGTTTGCATGTTGTACTTGGAGGTGTGGTTTTAGTTGTAGATGTGGTTGTAGATGTTGTGGGTGTGGTTGTCGGAGTTGTCGTTGTTGATGGTGGAGTTGTGGTTGTTGTTGTTGTTGTAGTAGTAGAAGGGGTTGTGCAGTATCTGCTACTGTCACAGCAGAAAAGTCTAATTTCATAGTCAAAGCATTGCTGTTGGTCAACTTGAATTTGGTTCAAGCAGATCAGCCCAGCTTGTGCATTACATGTCACTACCTGACCCAGCTCTGAAAGGGGGACTCCAGGGTACAGTTTTGCTCTACACTCTACTTTGCTTGGAGTGGAGCAGATGTCGGGATATTTTGCATTAATCTTTGCAAGTGGAACAATTTCTCCACCATTAGGACCATTTGTAGGGGGCCCAAAGTCCATCCAGTCAGACCACTCACATGGTTTGCATGTTGTACTTGGAGGTGTGGTTTTAGTTGTAGATGTGGTTGTAGATGTTGTGGGTGTGGTTGTTGGAGTTGTTGTTGGAGTTGTCGTTGTAGGTGGTGGAGTTGTGGTTGTCGTTGTTGTTGTAGTTGTAGTGGTAGAAGGGGTTGTGCAGTATCTGCTACTGTCACAGCAGAAAAGTCTAATTTCATAGTCAAAGCATTGCTGCTGGTCAATTTGAATTTGGTTCAAGCAGATCAGCCCAGCTTGTGCATTACATGTCACTACCTGACCCAGCTCTGAAAGGGGGACACCAGGGTACAGTTTTGCTCTACACTCTACTTTGCTTGGAGTGGAGCAGATGTCGGGATATTTTGCATTAATCCTTGCAAGTGGAACAATTTCTCCACCATTAGGACCATTTGTAGGGGGCCCAAAGTCCATCCAGTCAGACCACTCACATGGTTTGCAAGTTGTGCTTGTAGGTGTGGTTGTAGATGTTGTGGGTGTGGTTGTCGGAGTTGTCGTTGTAGGTGGTGGAGTTGTGGTTGTGGTTATCGTAGTAGTAGTAGTAGTAGATGTGGTTGTAGATGTTGTCGTTGTTGGTGGTGGAGTTGTGGTTGTCGTTGTTGTTGTAGTTGAAGTAGTAGAAGGGGTTGTGCAGTATCTGCTACTGTCACAGCAGAAAAGTCTAATTTCATAGTCAAAGCATTGCTGCTGAAGACCTTGATTTTGGTTCAAGCATATCAGCCCATCTTGTGCATTGCATGTCACTACCTGACCGAGCTCTGAAAGAGGGACTCCAGGGTACAGTTTTGCTCTACACTCTACTTTGCTTGGAGTGGAGCAGATGTTGGGATATGTTGCATTAATCCTTGCAAGTGGAACAATTTCTCCACCATTAGGAACTTTTGTAGGAGGCCCAAAATCCATCCAGTCTGACCACTCACATGGTTTGCAAGTTGTACTTATAGGTGTGGTTTTAGTTGTAGATGTGGTTGTAGATGTTGTGGGGGTGGTTGTTGGAGTTGTTGTTGGAGTTGTCGTTGTAGGTGGTGGAGTTGTAGTTGTGGTTGTTGTAGTAGTAGTAGATGTGGTTGTAGATGTTGTGGGTGTGGTTGTTGGAGTTGACGTTGTAGGTGGTGGAGTTGTCGTTATAGGTGATGGAGCTGTAGTTGTGGTTGTTGTAGTAGTAGTAGATGTGGGTGTGGTTGTGGTTGTCGGAGTTGTCGTTGTTGATGGTGTAGTTGTGGTTGTCGTTGTGGTTGTAGTTGAAGTAGTAGAAGGGGTTGTGCAGTATCTGCTACTGTCACAGCAGAAAAGTCTAATTTCATAGTCAAAGCATTGCTGTTGGTCAACTTGAATTTGGTTCAAGCAGATCAGCCCAGCTTGTGCATTACATGTCACTACCTGACCCAGCTCTGAAAGGGGGACTCCAGGGTACAGTTTTGCTCTACATTCTACTTTGCTTGGAGTGGAGCAGATGTTGGGATATTTTGCATTAATCCTTTCAAGTGGAACAATTTCTCCACCATTAGGACCATTTGTAGGGGGCCCAAAGTCCATCCAGTCAGACCACTCACATGGTTTGCATGTTGTACTTGGAGGTGTGGTTTTAGTTGTAGATGTGGTTGTAGATGTTGTGGGTGTGGTTGTCGGAGTTGTGGTTGTTGATGGTGGAGTTGTGGTTGTTGTTGTTGTTGTTTTAGTAGTAGAAGGGGTTGTGCAGTATCTGCTACTGTCACAGCAGAAAAGTCTAATTTCATAGTCAAAGCATTGCTGCTGGTCAATTTGAATTTGGTTCAAGCAGATCAGCCCAGCTTGTGCATTACATGTCACTACCTGACCCAGCTCTGAAAGGGGGACACCAGGGTACAGTTTTGCTCTACATTCTACTTTGCTTGGAGTGGGGCAGATGTCGGGATATTTTGCATTAATCCTTGCAAGTGGAACAATTTCTCCACCATTAGGACCATTTGTAGGGGGCCCAAAGTCCATCCAGTCAGACCACTCACATGGTTTGCATGTTGTACTTGGAGGTGTGGTTTTAGTTGTAGATGTGGTTGTAGATGTTGTGGGTGTGGTTGTTGGAGTTGTTGTTGGAGTTGTCGTTGTAGGTGGTGGAGTTGTGGTTGTCGTTGTTGTTGTAGTTGTAGTAGTAGAAGGGGTTGTGCAGTATCTGCTACTGTCACAGCAGAAAAGTCTAATTTCATAGTCAAAGCATTGCTGCTGGTCAATTTGAATTTGGTTCAAGCAGATCAGCCCAGCTTGTGCATTACATGTCACTACCTGACCCAGCTCTGAAAGGGGGACACCAGGGTACAGTTTTGCTCTACACTCTACTTTGCTTGGAGTGGAGCAGATGTTGGGATATTTTGCATTAATCCTTGCAAGTGGAACAATTTCTCCACCATTAGGACCATTTGTAGGGGGCCCAAAGTCCATCCAGTCAGACCACTCACATGGTTTGCAAGTTGTGCTTGTAGGTGTGGTTGTAGATGTTGTGGGTGTGGTTGTTGGAGTTGTCGTTGTAGGTGGTGGAGTTGTGGTTGTGGTTGTCGTAGTTGTAGTAGTAGTAGATGTGGTTGTAGATGTTGTCGTTGTTGGTGGTGGAGTTGTGGTTGTCGTTGTTGTTGTAGTTGAAGTAGTAGAAGGGGTTGTGCAGTATCTGCTACTGTCACAGCAGAAAAGTCTAATTTCATAGTCAAAGCATTGCTGCTGAAGACCTTGATTTTGGTTCAAGCATATCAGCCCATCTTGTGCATTACATGTCACTACCTGACCGAGCTCTGAAAGAGGGACTCCAGGGTACAGTTTTGCTCTACACTCTACTTTGCTTGGAGTGGAGCAGATGTTGGGATAATTTGCATTAATCCTTGCAAGTGGAACAATTTCTCCACCATTAGGAACTTTTGTAGGAGGCCCAAAATCCATCCAGTCTGACCACTCACATGGTTTGCAAGTTGTACTTATAGGTGTGGTTTTAGTTGTAGATGTGGTTGTAGATGTTGTGGGGGTGGTTGTTGGAGTTGTTGTTGGAGTTGTCGTTGTAGGTGGTGGAGTTGTGGTTGTGGTTGTTGTAGTAGTAGTAGATGTGGTTGTAGATGTTGTGGGTGTGGTTGTTGGAGTTGTCGTTGTAGGTGGTGGAGTTGTCGTTGTAGGTGATGGAGCTGTAGTTGTGGTTGTTGTAGTAGTAGTAGATGTGGGTGTGGTTGTGGTTGTCGGAGTTGTCGTTGTTGGTGGTGTAGTTGTGGTTGTCGTTGTGGTTGTAGTTGAAGTAGTAGAAGGGGTTGTGCAGTATCTGCTACTGTCACAGCAGAAAAGTCTAATTTCATAGTCAAAGCATTGCTGTTGGTCAACTTGAATTTGGTTCAAGCAGATCAGCCCAGCTTGTGCATTACATGTCACTACCTGACCCAGCTCTGAAAGAGGGACTCCAGGGTACAGTTTTGCTCTACATTCTACTTTGCTTGGAGTGGAGCAGATGTTGGGATATTTTGCATTAATCCTTTCAAGTGGAACAATTTCTCCACCATTAGGACCATTTGTAGGGGGCCCAAAGTCCATCCAGTCAGACCACTCACATGGTTTGCATGTTGTACTTGGAGGTGTGGTTTTAGTTGTAGATGTGGTTGTAGATGTTGTGGGTGTGGTTGTCGGAGTTGTGGTTGTTGATGGTGGAGTTGTGGTTGTTGTTGTTGTTGTTGTTGTAGTAGTAGAAGGGGTTGTGCAGTATCTGCTACTGTCACAGCAGAAAAGTCTAATTTCATAGTCAAAGCATTGCTGCTGGTCAATTTGAATTTGGTTCAAGCAGATCAGCCCAGCTTGTGCATTACATGTCACTACCTGACCCAGCTCTGAAAGGGGGACACCAGGGTACAGTTTTGCTCTACATTCTACTTTGCTTGGAGTGGGGCAGATGTCGGGATATTTTGCATTAATCCTTGCAAGTGGAACAATTTCTCCACCATTAGGACCATTTGTAGGGGGCCCAAAGTCCATCCAGTCAGACCACTCACATGGTTTGCAAGTTGTATTTGTAGGTGTGGTTGTAGATGTTGTGGGTGTGGTTGTCGGAGTTGTCGTTGTAGGTGGTGGAGTTGTGGTTGTTGTTGTCGTAGTTGTAGTAGTAGTAGATGTGGTTGTAGATGTTGTCGTTGTTGGTGGTGGAGTTGTGGTTGTCGTTGTTGTTGTAGTTGAAGTAGTAGAAGGGGTTGTGCAGTATATGCTACTGTCACAGCAGAAAAGTCTAATTTCATAGTCAAAGCATTGCTGTTGGTCAACTTGAATTTGGTTCAAGCAGATCAGCCCAGCTTGTGCATTACATGTCACTACCTGACCCAGCTCTGAAAGGGGGACTCCAGGGTACAGTTTTGCTCTACACTCTACTTTGCTTGGAGTGGAGCAGATGTTGGGATATTTTGCATTAATCCTTGCAAGTGGAACAATTTCTCCACCATTAGGACCATTTGTAGGGGGCCCAAAGTCCATCCAGTCAGACCACTCACATGGTTTGCATGTTGTACTTGGAGGTGTGGTTTTACTTGTAGATGTGGTTGTAGATGTTGTGGGTGTGGTTGTTGGAGTTGTCGTTGTAGGTGGTGGAGTTGTGGTTGTCGTTGTTGTTGTAGTTGTAGTAGTAGAAGGGGTTGTGCAGTATCTGCTACTATCACAGCAGAAAAGTCTAATTTCATAGTCAAAGCATTGCTGCTGGTCAATTTGAATTTGGTTCAAGCAGATCAGCCCAGCTTGTGCATTACATGTCACTACCTGACCCAGCTCTGAAAGGGGGACACCAGGGTACAGTTTTGCTCTACACTCTACTTTGCTTGGAGTGGAGCAGATGTCAGGATATTTTGCATTAATCCTTGCAAGTGGAACAATTTCTCCACCATTAGGACCATTTGTAGGGGGCCCAAAGTCCATCCAGTCAGACCACTCACATGGTTTGCAAGTTGTGCTTGTAGGTGTGGTTGTAGATGTTGTGGGTGTGGTTGTCGGAGTTGTCGTTATAGGTGGTGGAGTTGTGGTTGTGGTTGTCGTAGTTGTAGTAGTAGTAGATGTGGTTGTAGATGTTGTCGTTGTTGGTGGTGGAGTTGTGGTTGTTGTTGTTGTTGTAGTTGAAGTAGTAGAAGGGGTTGTGCAGTATCTGCTACTGTCACAGCAGAAAAGTCTAATTTCATAGTCAAAGCATTGCTGCTGAAGACCTTGATTTTGGTTCAAGCATATCAGCCCATCTTGTGCATTACATGTCACTACCTGACCGAGCTCTGAAAGAGGGACTCCAGGGTACAGTTTTGCTCTACACTCTACTTTGCTTGGAGTGGAGCAGATGTTGGGATAATTTGCATTAATCCTTGCAAGTGGAACAATTTCTCCACCATTAGGAACTTTTGTAGGGGGCCCAAAATCCATCCAGTCTGACCACTCACATGGTTTGCAAGTTGTACTTATAGGTGTGGTTTTAGTTGTAGATGTGGTTGTAGATGTTGTGGGGGTGGTGGTTGGAGTTGTTGTTGGAGTTGTCGTTGTAGGTGGTGGAGTTGTAGTTGTGGTTGTTGTAGTAGTAGTAGATGTGGTTGTAGATGTTGTGGGTGTGGTTGTTGGAGTTGTCGTTGTAGGTGGTGGAGTTGTCGTAGGTGGTGGAGCTGTAGTTGTGGTTGTTGTAGTTGTAGTAGTAGTAGATGTGTTTGTGGGTGTGGTTGTGGTTGTCGGAGTTGTCGTTGTTGGTGGTGGAGTTGTGGTTGTCGTTGTTGTTGTAGTTGAAGTAGTAGAAGGGGTTGTGCAGTATCTGCTACTGTCACAGCAGAAAAGTCTAATTTCATAGTCAAAGCATTGCTGCTGGTCAATTTGAATTTGGTTCAAGCAGATCAGCCCAGCTTGTGCATTACATGTCACTACCTGACCCAGCTGTGAAAGGGGGACCCCAGGGTACAGTTTTGCTCTACACTCTACTTTGCTTGGGGTGGAGCAGATGTTGGGATATTTTGCATTAATCCTTTCAAGTGGAACAATTTCTCCACCATTAGGACCATTTGTAGGGGGCCCAAAGTCCATCCAGTCAGACCACTCACATGGTTTGCATGTTGTACTTGGAGGTGTGGTTTTAGTTGTAGATGTGGTTGTGGTTGTCGGAGTTGTCGTTGTTGGTGGTGGAGTTGTGGTTGTCGTTGTTGTTGTAGTTGAAGTAGTAGAAGGGGTTGTGCAGTATCTGCTACTGTCACAGCAGAAAAGTCTAATTTCATAGTCAAAGCATTGCTGTTGGTCAACTTGAATTTGGTTCAAGCAGATCAGCCCAGCTTGTGCATTACATGTCACTACCTGACCCAGCTCTGAAAGGGGGACTCCAGGGTACAGTTTTGCTCTACATTCTACTTTGCTTGGAGTGGAGCAGATGTTGGGATATTTTGCATTAATCCTTGCAAGTGGAACAATTTCTCCACCATTAGGACCATTTGTAGGGGGCCCAAAGTCCATCCAGTCAGACCACTCACATGGTTTGCATGTTGAACTTGGAGGTGTGGTTTTACTTGTAGATGTGGTTGTAGATGTTGTGGGTGTGGTTGTTGGAGTTGTTGTTGGAGTTGTCGTTGTAGGTGGTGGAGTTGTAGTTGTGGTTGTTGTAGTTGTCATAGTAGTAGATGTGGTTGGAGATGTTGTGGGTGTGGTTGTCGGAGTTGTCATTGTAGGTGGTGGAGTTGTGGTTGTAGATGTTGTAGTTCTGGTTGTCGTTGGAGTTGGCGTTGTTGGTGGTGGAGTTGTGGTTGTTGTTGTTGTTGTAGTTGAAGTAGTAGAAGGGGTTGTGCAGTATCTGCTACTGTCACAGCAGAAAAGTCTAATTTCATAATCAAAGCATTGCTGTTGGTCAACTTGAATTTGGTTCAAGCAGATCAGCCCAGCTTGTGCATTACATGTCACTACCTGACCCAGCTCTGAAAGGGGGACTCCAGGGTACAGTTTTGCTCTACATTCTACTTTGCTTGGAGTGGAGCAGATGTTGGGATATTTTGCATTAATCCTTGCAAGTGGAACAATTTCTCCACCATTAGGACCATTTGTAGGGGGCCCAAAGTCCATCCAGTCAGACCACTCACATGGTTTGCATGTTGAACTTGGAGGTGTGGTTTTACTTGTAGATGTGGTTGTAGATGTTGTGGGTGTGGTTGTTGGAGTTGTTGTTGGAGTTGTCGTTGTAGGTGGTGGAGTTGTAGTTGTGGTTGTTGTAGTTGTCATAGTAGTAGATGTGGTTGGAGATGTTGTGGGTGTGGTTGTCGGAGTTGTCATTGTAGGTGGTGGAGTTGTGGTTGTAGATGTTGTAGTTGTGGTTGTCGTTGGAGTTGGCGTTGTTGGTGGTGGAGTTGTGGTTGTTGTTGTTGTTGTAGTTGAAGTAGTAGAAGGGGTTGTGCAGTATCTGCTACTGTCACAGCAGAAAAGTCTAATTTCATAATCAAAGCATTGCTGTTGGTCAACTTGAATTTGGTTCAAGCAGATCAGCCCAGCTTGTGCATTACATGTCACTACCTGACCCAGCTCTGAAAGGGGGACTCCAGGGTACAGTTTTGCTCTACATTCTACTTTGCTTGGAGTGGAGCAGATGTTGGGATATTTTGCATTAATCCTTGCAAGTGGAACAATTTCTCCACCATTAGGACCATTTGTAGGGGGCCCAAAGTCCATCCAGTCAGACCACTCACATGGTTTGCATGTTGTACTTGGAGGTGTGGTTTTAGTTGTAGATGTGGTTGTAGATGTAGATGTTGTGGGTGTGGTTGTTGGAGTTGTTGTTGTAGTTGTAGTAGGGATTCTTGTTGTGGTTTTTGGTCTGGTTGTTTCTGGTGTAGTAGTTGTGGTTGATGTTGGTGTTGTACATTCGATAGTCTTGCAACATTTTGCTTTCACCTCATAGTCAAGACATATGAGAGTTTGATATTTGTTTTCGCAAAGTAAACCTTGGTCAGTGCATGAAACATTTTGGTGTAACTCTGATAATGGTACACTTGGGTAGCGCACTGCTTGACATTTGACTTCAGCCGGTTTTTTACATACTTTATAGCGTCCGGACTTGATAATGTTTTTGATGGTTTCATTGTCACCTCCATTTGGTCCGTATTCAGGATAATCTACATTCATCCATGGGGTCCAAGAACAGACCTCACAGCTCTTTTGAGTGGTCTTTTTTGTACTAGTTAATGTCTGTGTAGTTGATGGTTGTGGTGTTGGGGTTGTCATTGTTGTTGGTGGTGGAGTTGTGTTTGTCGTTGTTGTTGTAGTTGAAGTAGTAGAAGGGGTTGTGCAGTATCTGCTACTGTCACAGCAGAAAACTCTAATTTCATAGTCAAAGCATTGCTGCTGAAGACCTTGATTTTGGTTCAAGCAGATCAGCCCATCTTGTGCATTACATGTCACTACCTGACCTAGCTCTGAAAGGGGGACTCCTGGGTACAGTTTCGCTCTACACTCTACTTTGTTTGGAGTGGAGCAGATGTCGGGATATTTTTCATTAATCCTTGCAAGTGGAACAATTTCTCCACCATTAGGAACTTTTGTAGGGGGCCCAAAGTCCATCCAGTCAGACCACTCACATGGTTTGCAAGTTGTACTTGTAGGTGTGGTTTTACTTGTAGATGTGGTTGTAGATGTTGTGGGTGTGGTTGTTGCAGTTGTTGTTGGAGTTGTCGTTGTAGGTGGTGGAGTTGTAGTTGTGGTTGTTGTAGTTGTCATAGTAGTAGATGTGGTTGGAGATGTTGTGGGTGTGGTTGTCGGAGTTGTCATTGTAGGTGGTGGAGTTGTGGTTGTAGATGTTGTAGTTGTGGTTGTCGGAGTTGTCGTTGGAGTTGGCGTTGGCGTTGTTGGTGGTGGTGGAGTTGTGGTTGTTGTTGTTGTTGTAGTTGAAGTAGTAGAAGGGGTTGTGCAGTATCTGCTACTGTCACAGCATAAAACTCTAATTTCATAGTCAAAGCATTGCTGCTGATTAACTTGATTTTGGTTCAAGCAGATCAGCCCATCTTGTGCATTACATGTCACTACCTGACCCAGCTGTGAAAGGGGGACTCCAGGGTACAGTGTTGCTCTACACTCTACTTTGCTTGGAGTGGAGCAGATGTTGGGATATTTTGCATTGATCCTTGCAAGTGGAACAATTTCTCCACCATTAGGACCATTTGTAGGGGGCCCAAAGTCCATCCAGTCAGACCACTCACATTGTTTGCAAGTTGTAGGTGTGGTTTTTGTTGTGGATGTGGTTGTAGATGTTGTTGGTGTAGTAGTAGTAGATGTGGTTGTAGATGTTGTAGGGGTGGTTGTTGGAGTTGTTGTTGGAGTTGTCGTTGTAGGTGGTGGAGTTGTGGTCGTTGTTGTTGTTGTACTCGTAGATGTCATTGTGGGATGTGGAGTTGTCGTAGTAGTAGACGTGGTTGGAGATGTTGTGATTGTTGTGGGTGTTGTTGTTGTAGTTGTATATTTTGTTGTTGTTGGACTTCCCACTGTGTTTGAAGTTGAAAGAGATATTACTTTTGTTGTAGGTGTTGTTGTTTTTGTTGATTCTGGAGGTGATGTTGAATAGTTGCAATTATCATCACAACAAGAAACTCTAATCTCATAGTCAAAGCATCGCTGCTGAAGACCCTGATTTTGGTTCAAGCAGATAAGTCCATCATGTGCATTACATGTGACTATCTGACCCAACTCTGAAAGAGGGACTCCAGGGTATTGTTTTGCTCTGCACTCTAATTTGCTTGGAGCTGAGCAGATATTAGGATATTTTTCAGTTATATTTGTAAGTGGAACAATTTCTCCACCATTAGGACCTTTTGTAGGAGGGCCAAAATCCATCCAGTCTGACCACTCACATGGTTTGCAAGTTGTTGTGCTTAACGCTTTTGTGTTTGGTGTAGTTGTGGTTGGAGGCATCTGTGAGGTTGTTGATTTTGGTGAGGGAGTTGTTTTTGGTGGAGTTGTTGTAGTTGTAGGAGTAGTAGTAGGTGAGGTTGTAGATGCTGTAGTGGTAGTCATTGAGGTTGTTGGTGATGTTGTTATTGGTGTTGTGGGTGTGGTTGTTGTAGTTGTGGTTGGTGGAGTTGTGGTTGTTGTTGTTGTTGTTGTTGTGATAGGAGTAAAAGGGAAACAATTCACATCACAACACAAAACTCTGATTTCATAATCAAAGCATTGAGGTCCACCTTGATTTTGGTTCAAGCATATCAGCCCAGCTTGTGCATTACATGTCAATACCTGACCCAGCTCCGAAAGGGGGACTTCAGGGTACAGTTTTGCTCTACACTCTACTTTGCTTGGAGTGGAGCAGATGTTGGGATATTTGGCATTTATCCTTGCAAGTGGAACAATTTCTCCACCATTAGGACCATTTGTAGGAGGGCCAAAGTCCATCCAGTCTGACCAATAGCATGGTTCTGCACATGGTGTTGATGTGGTTTGTGGTTGGCTTGTGGTTGGTGGTGATGTTGTTATTGGTGTTGTGGGTGTGGTTGTTGTAGTTGTGGTTGGTGGTGGAGTTGTGGTCGTTGTTGTTGTTGTTGTGATAGGAGTAAAAGGGAAACAATTCCTATCACAACAAAAAACTCTGATTTCATAGTCATAGCATTGCTGGTCAACTTGATATTGGTTTAAGCACATCAGCCCATCTTGTACATTACATGTCAATACCTGACCCAGCTCCGAAAGGGGGACTTCAGGGTACAGTTTTGATCTACATTCTACATTGCTTGGAGTGGAGCAGATATTAGGATATTTTTCAGTTATATTTGTAAGTGGAACAATATCTCCACCACTTGGACCTTCTGTAGGAGGGCCAAAGTCCATCCAGTCTGACCAATGGCATGGTTGGCATGTTGATATGGGTTGTGGTTGGCTTCCGGTTATTGTAGTTGTTGTAGGGATTGGTGTTGTTTCTGGTCTGGTTGTTTCTGGTGTAGTAGTTGTGGTTGATGTTGGTGTTGTACATTCGATAGTCTTGCAACATTTTGCTTTCACCTCATAGTCAAGACATATGAGAGTTTGATATTTGTTTTCACAAAGTAAACCTTGGTCAGTGCATGAAACATTTTGGTGTAACTCTGATAATGGTACACTTGGGTAGCGCACTGCTTGACATTTGACTTCAGCCGGATTGTTACATACTTCATAGCGTCCGGACTTGATAATGTTTTTGATGGTTTCATTGTCACCTCCATTTGGTCCGTATTCAGGATAATCCACATTCATCCATGGGGTCCAAGAACAGACCTCGCAGCTCTTTTGAGTGGTCTTTATTGTACTAGTTAATGTCTGTGTAGTTGATGGTTGTGATGTTGGACAGTTATTATCACAGCAGTAAACTCGTATTTGGTAGTTTAAACATAATTGAAATGGGCCTGTCTGGTCTTTGTTCTTGCATATCAAGCCTTCTTTGATATTACATTCAACATCTTGTCCAACATCGTTTATGCTTTTATTTGGATACTTTACTGCCCGACACTCAATTTCGCTTGGTTCATCACAGATTTTATATCCAGCTGCTCTAATACTTTTGTAAGTTTCAGAGTCACCTCCATTGGGACCAGGAGTGGGGAATGTTGTATCAAACCATTGTGACCAAGTACATGATTGCTGACATGTGGTGGGGCTGGTTGGTCCAGACGTAGTCACTGGCTGTGGGGATGTTGAACGAGTAGGCTGCGAAGTTGACACTGAAAAAAGAAATAATCTTACAGTATTCTGTATATGATTATACATATTTATAAAAGAGCGATTGTTGATCACTTGTTCTGATTTTAACACAAATGTTTTTATATCATGAAACCTAGTAAATTTTTCTTTTAATATTTCTCTAAAATCTAGGCCTCTGCAGTGGCATGTGCGCCACACCCAAATGTTCCATAAGGCAGTTTCTAGAGTGCTGAGCCCAGTAGCAATGGCAGATATCCTAGTCTCCTCCACTGAGGGTCACAATGATTTTGAAGCTGTAATTTTATGATAAAAATATTACATAGTGTTATTTTAAATATCTGCCAATGAAATATGACACATTCCTCTAGGTAAAATATTAGTTGTATTAGATTAGATTTGAGCTGGTTTCACTTGCTAAGATATCACTTTTTACAATGTAACCACAGTAACCCCGCTACTTTAAAACTAGGCCAGACCACATGTTGTTACATGTGATTGTCATTTGTGACATTTCTTCTATGGTGAAGTTAGTTTTACAACAGAAACATTTGTGTTTGACACAAACATACGATTTCTGTTAGTGACACAGAAATACACATAATTATTTCAAAAGCAGAACACGATGGACATTAAAAGCCCTAATATTTATAGGGACTGAGACAAGTGTTACGTGTTTAACTCTCTACAAGAACTTGCTGTAGATCTAATTGGTGGAAAAAACATTTTCACATACAGTTCTTTGACAAAGCATAGCACCGACCTGTCGTGGAGAAGTTGAAGATGGTTATTGGAGAGGTTGTTGTTGTTGTTGTTGTTGTTGTTGTTGGAATTATGGGGCATGGATACATATTCCTCTCAGTTGTCCCGTTTTCTCCACAGACAGCTGTCATACAGTGTCCATGTCCGTCCGTGGTATTGTAGATGGTGGTGTTATAGTGATATGTTTTCCCGTCATATGTGCATGTACAAGCTGCAGAGCCAAAGGTGAAAATATTAACACATCTATTTAAACATTGCTTTTAAAAGTAATATATTAATAAATATATACTTTTATTGGTGTCTTTCACAATAACCCATGGCATTGTAAATAATAATAAAAATGTAAAAATCCATAAAACAGCTCTGCATGGCAACATTTCGAAACACCAGGGTTATGGAAGGAATTAAACAGTAAGAGACATAATAAGAAAGAGAAAACACCAACATAAAATTGACATGGTACACTGATAAAATATGTCTGGAGGAGTGATATAACCTTCCATCTTGTTGATGTACAAAATATTTCAATTCAAATTCAAATAATTCAGTTTGATTGATGTAAGAATATTATTTTAAACCTTTCTAGACATCATAAACTTGTTTTGTGTATGAAATCAATTTATCCTTTTTAAGATGATCTTATTAGACAAATACTCAAAACAAGTTAAATGAACATGAATAATAATTCGGTAATATATTTATAGTAAATTTACAGTGAGGAATTATATATAAACTAGATTTAAGCCGATTATACTTTGCATGATTAGTTTTATGGAGTGTATACAGGAAGTTCAACAAGTGGGAAGTTTAATTTGAACACATATCTCTTCTTACCTGTGTTATCTTTTTGGCAGCTGATTTTCATAGACTGGCAAGAGCTTTATTGAAACAAAACAAAAAAAAAATTAATTATGTTATGTAAATATGTGCAGTAAATATCAGGAAAATCACCTTCTCACTAAATTAGTCAAGATACATTTCTCATTTTAAGATATTTGAAATAGTAAGAGTATTAGGCATGTTTCAGTGTTGCTTTTTGCTTGTTTTACGTGATGTAAACCACTCTGATATTTTATCATATAACTTTAATTTAATTTAATTTAATTTAATTTAATTTAAGTGATTTTGCTTTCTTGAAGATATTATGTTATCTGCTAATGGAATGAGACACTTCCACTTAAAACAAATCAAATTATCTAGAAATATGCAGAATAATCTTAAAATATAGTGTATATGACTAGATTTAAGATGATTTCAGGTGTATCCAGTGTAAGTGTACCATGTCTGGCAGTTTTCTGTGGAGGGAACATTCTCCCCGTTGCTATAGTGTCTCCCTTCTTTATCGTAGCATCCACAGTTTTCCTGCTTCACACACTTCATTGTGTCCTCATCAAAGTAAGGCTGGTCTGGTGGACATTTTGGATAACAGCCTAAACAGGCAAACATTGAATTAATAACTTCTTAAAACCTTCTATAATATTCTCACTTTTCAAGACTCTTAGACTTCATTTGTAATACACTTAATCTCACACTCAAAAATAAACTCTTATTAAGTGAAATCCTCTAAACAAAATCAATGTGTTGATTTCTGATAATGAGATTATTGTATATATGACTTATTTCTACATCCATCCATCCATTATCTGTAACCGCTTATCCAATTTAGGGTCGCGGGGGGTCCAGACTCTACCTGGAATCATCGGGCGCAAGGCAGGAATACACCCTGGAGGGGACGCCAGTCCTTCACAGGGCAACACAGACACACACACATTCACTCACACACTCACACCTACGGACACTTTCGAGTCGCCAATCCACCTGCAACGTGTGTTTTTGGACTGTGGGAGGAAACCGGAGCACCCGGAGGAAACCCACGCGGACACGGGGAGAACACACCAACTCCTCACAGACAGTCACCCGGAGCGAGAATCGAACCCACAACCTCCAGGTCCCTGGAGCTGTGTTTATTTCCAAATAGTTTTATTTAATTTAAGTGATTTTATCTTCATCATTGGCAGAAAAATGTGCATTTTTAAGCATTGTCTCATGATAAAACAAAAATATGTCTCAATGGATAAAACACTTTCATGAGATAAAACTCACAAAACATCTAAAGCAGAAGTTGAAAAATTTGTAAGTTGTAATAAATTGTAATATCCCAACAATAATTTCATCATAAGAAAAATATTAGACGTATTGAATTAATCTAAGATGATTTAGCTGTTTTTTTTGCAGTGAACATAGATTCAGATAAGAGTCCTAAGCTGAAAAAATGTACAATGGAGATACAGACAATAATCAGATTTAACTGAAAACTATTCTTTTAAAGATTGATAGGAACAATTCGGTTTAGATTCTTTTCCGAAGTGACTATTTATAATTTAAAGCACAGTTAAACATGAGATAATTGATCAAACTGCTTTGTCATCCCTGAAAGAAACCAGCTGATGCTTCATAGAGCGTTTTCCCCCAACATGGAGGTGGTCATGTTTTAAAATAGGTTTGGAACAGAATTTCTGACACATCCAGGCCTGTTTTATAAAAAAAAAGTGCTTCTTTAAGTGCTTGTATTCCTTCTCTTGAACCGTTATCTGATCTGGAAATGAAGAGTCTACCTTCCAGGGGTGGAATCTGAATGGGGCATTTCTCAGTAGGGTTTCTGCAGGTCTTCATACAGGGTGCGCCACAGGGTTTATAGTGCCATTCACACTCTCCAGGAGGGTTGTAGTAATCACAGAAAAGTGCTGCAAGAATAAACAGATTTAAAATAAAGATTTTACAGTGGATTTACTGTTTTAATGGCCGTTTTATCCGTTGTTTCATCAGATGCATCATGCTATATTATACTGCAAAAATGATTAAGTAAAATCATGTTAAATCTACTCAACACAGTTAGTATTTCTCATTTTCAGGTGGTTGTCTTTATATTACGTGTTCATTTCATTCAGAGAAAATGTTTTATTTCAATGGCAAATAAAGCAAAATTATTTGTATCTTTACTTGAAACAATTCAAATGATTTTCCAGTGGATAAAATCACTAATAACTAACATCAGAATACTAGAAATAGGGTGAAATATTTTGTTACATTTTTATACCAATCCCATAATGAGGGGCGTACTGAACATAGTGACTAGATTTAAGATGGTCTCAGTTACTGAGGCATCGTTTTTTGCAGTGTGTGTGATCCACAAAGCTGAAATGAAGTCAGTCACTCACGGCAGATATTAGGCGTTCTCCACTGGACACAGGTTCCTCCCTCATTACATGCTTCTGCATATGCAGCCACAGCTGTGCAGAAACACTCACAGTCTCCACCCGTATCACACGCACATGCATCCCACACACAGGCTTCATAATACGGAGAAGGATCCACCTGAAGAAAGAGAAATCAGCAGAGGCCTTCCATTTTACTGCAGTTACTTAGTAGTCTTTGTGTCGGTACTTAACTGTTTTACTGAACAAAACAAACAGAATCCCTTAAAAACTTTGTAGAAGTAAGACAAAGAAAAATTTTATATTATTCTTAAAACAATCTGGTAATTAGAAATATTAAATGTATTCACTTGATTTAAGATTCCATTTCATAGTAAACTATGATTTTTATCTCTGTTCACCTGAGAGTGGCAGGATGAGAAAATTTCACCCATGATGATGCTGCACTGTTTCTGAGCCCAGGCTTGTCTGTAAGGGTTAAAGACGCAGGGGTTGATGATGGAGAAGGCATCAGGACAGCTGGATGAATCTTTCCAGCTGTTTCCGAAGTCCAGAGCACTGTTCACCACTCCCTGGTTCCTCAAAGTGAAGTCGTTCTTATCATTGCCGTCATAATTTCCACAAAGTCCACAAACAGCACCCTGTTATAAAGGATCAGATTAGCTTCAGACGTCACTGCACTGCAGGAAATCTAGTAACGGGTTCAAATCTAGTGAACCAGTTTGTGCTACATAGAGCGGGTCCCACACGTGGAGGGTTCATATTTAAGAGAAGTTTGACACCTCTGGATGTTTTCTGGTCTGATACATTCAGGTCATTAGGTGTCATCGTCGTTATGTGAGGAAGAATCCGTGATAAGAAAATGACAGACTGTTTGTTTGAGATTTTTTAACATTTTGGGGTCAAAGGATTTTGTTACAGCGGTGAAACTAGGTGCACATCCTCACCTTGTATTCTGGACTGAGTTTGAGGAAAATGCTGGTCTTTCTGTCCCACATAAGAATGAGGCCGTTGTTAGCCTCGACCACTAGGTAGATTCCCATTACTCGGATCTCGTAGGGAATCTCCTCACCCAGATCTCTTTGGACAACTTGATAATTTCCATCTGTCAGTATCAGCTCATTGCTCTAAAAGATGAAGATCATGTTTTTCATTAATACTTCCTTGCTAATAAAACACGGTACACAACTATCCCTCTCAATGCAACTCTACTTCTCTTATTCTGCATTACACCTCCAGAAATACTTTACATTTAATAAAATGATTGATGTCATTCATGCTTTCCCACCTCATATGTAAATATTAATCCCTTATTTTGTAATTTCATTGGCTGTTTATTTGTTTTTGTACATTCCAAAAAGTACTGAATTTTATTATGATTTTTATTGTTGAAAGAAGTAATAGTGTGTTATCAAGGCCTCACCCCCAAGAAGACTTTAATGGCCTTAGAGCAGGTTGCTCCAGTTGTTCCACAAGGAACATTTTCAGTGATGACCCTGAAGGTGGCGCTGGTGTTATCATGTTCACAGTGATCCTAATAAATCACAGAAAAAGTGAATGCTTTCAGTTTAATCATCAAGTCATTACAACACGCTGAAAAATAGCTCTTCTTATATCAAATTAGTATTTAACTTACAGTATCTGCCTTTGTGGTAATAATATTCTATACTAATTAATATTAGACATACTGACTTGATTTAAAGTGTCTCCACTGAATGTGTACATACCCTGACCAGTGTGTATTCACAGTCTCCATCGAAGGTGTATCTTTTTCCATCAAAAGTGATGTAGTGTCCATCCCCATAAGCCGTGCAGGTGCCATGGCACAGGTCTGTAGTACACTGCCACTTCCTGTCTTTACACGTGCTGTATTTAATAAAAACAAAATAGTATGGGCATTAATAAATTCATTCTGTTTCATTTATAAAAATGAAAAATGATGTGCTTCGAGGAGTGACTGAAGACTACAGAATATAAATGAGGGTATACAGCGTAAACCTGGGAGATATATCTAGCGGTTCTCATTTTAAGATTGTTGTACTATTATTATAAGATTATTTCACCAATTTCCACACAGTTTTAAGAGATTTGGAAGAATGATCTCTTAATGAGAAATGTTAGGTATGCAGACTGTGTTTAAAGTGATTTCAAATTTTTCCCAGAAACAGACATTCAGCCGCTACATACAGAACAGATATTAACATCTGAATGTAAATATCTCAATGTGGAGAAATGTTTACCAGGTGTTACAGTCCACTTTGATGGAGTCTCCTGGCTGGTGAAGAACCCCGTTGTGAACACAAGGGCACAGATCCTCTTCGATGCAGCCTCCGTTTCCATCAGAAACGAGTCCGGAGGGACACACACAGCCGGAGATACACTCGGTACTGATCTGTTGGGGAACACATAATTATAATGTAAGAAATTCATTTAATTTAAACTTGTTTTTGAGTGCATTTATTATGGAGAAAATATATTATGAGCAGAGACATTACAAAACAGAGCAAAGACATGGGTGAATGAATAACACAATTGATTAAAACGGGCAAAAATTAGAGCAGACAATCGAAAAAGACAAAGGAACAGGTGCTGAGAACACTGCTGTGGGGGGTTATGGAGTTTTGACCAGAGCAGGTCACAGATACTAAGAACCAGAACTGTGTTCCACTGTGGAGAAGTTGGGGAGTATTTCCCAATTCAAAAACACTGACATGTAAAACTTGTGGCCAGTGACGTAAACCAATTTCTCTAGAAGTAAAAGCATTTATAAATAGGTTGAATAAATGTGTAATAATCAAACAACACAAAAAATATTAGAGATTTTTACTAGATTTATAAACATTTTTTTTGGAGCAGTTCTCATCTGTCTTTACACTCAGGAAATAACTTACACAGATCATGTCCAGGTTGTTGCAGCTTTTCTGACACTCGGAGCCGATGGACCCCAGAGCAGATTCGGAACAGTTCAGGAACACCATCGGAGAGGAGCAGGCTGAGACAGAAAGGTGAGAGCGATCTTGGTAACAATGTCCAAAACAACCAGATTTCACCATGTACTGTCTCAATGAGTCCAGTTTTGACTGGAATTAGCTTTGCAAGATCAGGTATAAGAAACAGATATATTCATATTAAAATATATACAAATATATTACGTGTAGTAAACACTTTTACACTGCAGTAAATGTTTTCTTAGTCAATGAAATCATAGCTTGAATATAGCCAACATATCTAACGTTCCTCATTATGAGATCACTCCCATGTTAAACCTTTTCTACACTTGTATGTGATTTTATTCATTAAATGTTACTCCATATTAACATTATTTTTGAAATCCGTTAAATGATCAAACTGTCCAAAATCACTTAAAACAAGTATAAAATATTATTACAGTAATCTCATGATGGAAAATATTGGTGAAACTGATTAGACTCTCAGTGGAGGTTCACAAATTTGACTTTTCCACTTCCTGATAGTACTTTCAGTTCTCTCTTAGCTTTGTGTATTTATGACTCCTATATTTACCTGGACACACATGATGTACTTGTGGTAATTGCTTTAATAGCAGAGTCATATGTCACACACTATATATATTATCCCTCACTGAGAACTCTGTGGGTTCTTTGTCTATTGGGATCCTGTCTATTGTAGTAAAAGTACTAGGTTTCTGTTTGTATTAGATTTTTGTCTTTCTTTATGAATCCAAAAATAAACCTGTGGCACCGTCACGGCATCCAGGATGTTTACATCATTTTTAGCAAACGATAAGTGCGAGAAATATATATATATATATATATATATATATATATATATATATATATATATATATATATATATATATATATATATATATATATATATATATATGTGTGTCTGTGTGTGTGTGTGTGTGTGTGTGTGTGTATGTGTGTGTGTGTATGTGTGTGTGTTATATATTTTTACACTCAGTAAATCAAAAGGCCCTGTTCAGGAATAATTCTCTATTTAATCCCAGGTAATGGATATAAATGAATTTTAAGGACACCAGACGCTTGATTTAATACATAAATTGGGGGGATATGTTTAATTCGGTGTATGTGAATGTGTAAAATAAATAATACACATAAAGGAAAAGCAGATCAGAGAAAGCAGATTTTTTATACTCTTCTTATTGTTAAATAATGGGAATGTATTGTAAATAACTGATGTTTAATTGAAGAGCACTCACTTGGGTTGTCAGTGGAGTGTCCGATGCAGCTGAGTTGGCCGTTCTTACAGGTGCTGAAACACAAGGCCATGAATTCTTTACTGAGCACATCACTTAATGTTTTGTTGTTTTGTTGGACAATAGTTTTCCTTTGTGATAATAATAAGAATCACAACAATTTGTTTGTGTAAAAATATGAAATCTCTTTGAAATCTCATCGATTTCTCATTATGAGATTGTTGTAGGCATATTGGATTATTATTCAACTATTTCTGAATTGAGTGGCTACTCAATCTACTCAAAATCTACTGTTTTGAGTGGCTTTACTCAGAGAAAGTGATTCATTCCATTTGCGAAATTGGATAATTTGATGTTTAAAAAAAGAAAAATGATGCTTGAAACCAGTAAAATGGTCTGCCAGTTGAATAAAACACTTCCACTGGTTAAAATTATTTAAAACAAGCAGAAAACATTTGCACATAGGGTCAATCCACTTTAATAATATTCTTAAAACTCTCTCTTAATGTGAAATATTAAATACACTTATTCAATTTAAGATATATATATTATAGGTTATATTTGTGAGTAAACAAGGAGTACCACATGGTGCCGTCTTTGCTGATGACCTCTCCAGGAGGAAACACTGATCCTTTGAAGTAACAGGAGCATTTTGCGGGAGGGACACACTTTCCTTCTTCATCCAGAAACGTTCCCGGGGCACACACACATCCATCCACGGGTTCAAAGGTCACGGCACATGTGAAGTCGGGGTCACTGTGGCAGCGGCATGACATTGTGCTGTTCTCAACATCGTAAGAGTAAACCATGGTGCTGGGACACCAGCTGTATCTACCTGTAAACAAATTTTAAAAACAGTTTATCTTAAATATTCTTACATTACAACACTCTCACTTTCAGGAATAATGTTCAAAAGGACTAGATCTAAGATGTTTTCACACTGAAAGGCCACTCACTGCAGACTTCGTTCCTCCAGCCCTGGAGAATGATCCCTTTAGCAGCGCAGGCGTGGGCGTAAGAGGAAAGTGCGGCACACATGCAGCCCTCAGTGTTCTCACAGTTACACGAGTCATAAATGCAGTTCTGATTAAAAGAAAACAAAAATAAAATAGGGATAGAGCACAAATCCTTAAACGTATGGACGCTGCAGTGAAAACGTTAAATCTAGTCGATTAATTTTGTTTGTTATAAGAATGTGATAAGAATTGTAAACACGTTTCTAAATATTTATATTTGTTTTAATTTGATTTCATTCAGAAAAAAGTGTGCTATTCCATTGGCAGGTGGTTTGGCTTTTGTCAAGAAATAATACCTGAAACACGACTAATAATCTGCTTAAATAATATATAATACAGCTTTTTGTATAAAATATTTAAATAATCATGAAATGTACTAAATATAATACAATTAAACAAAATTGATGTAGTGAATATGTCAGATGTTTTCACACAACAAGAGATCATTGTTTACGCTCTGGTATGTTGTGCACAAAAAGAAAATTATATAAAAGCTAAAAATGATGATTAAAAATACAGATAGACGTGACTAAACACTGAAATACCTTCTGATAAAGATCTGGGCTGATCACACTGTGGCACGGAGCGAAGACTCCATTAGGGTTCGAGAGCAGAGAGCACCATTTCTGAGCGTATTTCTCTAGAAAACACAAGATGAAGGAAATAAATGTAGAGATTCAAGGATTAATTGTAGAACAAGTTTGTCACGAGCAGTGTGACAGTAACAGAGCGTGCAGCAATAAGCTTGTGTGCAAATGTAATAATGTGAGAGCGATGATTGCCTGAAAGACTAATTACAACTTTAACGACTGCACTGTTGGTTGTTATACTCCACAGTATTTAAAGTTTCTAACCCAACAATGCAGAGCTCATAAACTGGTCTTAAGCAACTCTTCTGAGAAATGAAAAAGACCAAGCCCAGTAGGCACCAGATCAACTGTGACAATGATCAGGATGAAGTGCTTACAGAAAATTAATGAATGAATGAATGGACTGCAGGGTGAAGCAGTTCTCTCTGAATTGTGTAAACACTAAGGTCCCACAGAAATGTACAAACAGAAGATCAGGTGATAGTCCACTCAGAGCTGAGGATGTCTAACAGCTGCAGAGTCCAACACCTCTCCAAACCCAGTATTAAATGTTACTGTATTAAACCACAGTCCAAATCTGCTCTGCTCTTCAGATGGTTCAGCCCTAGTGAAAGAACAGTTCAGATAAAGTCAATGCGTACCGTTCTCCACACTGAGAGAGCAGGGGTTCTCAAAGCTGTTCTTCACATCAGGGCACTGTACTCTGCTTTTCCAACTGTTGGCGAAGCCAACGCCTGTACCTTCCTGAGAGCCTCTCATCGTCGTGAAATCATCGCTCTGGACATCATTAAAGTTTCCACACAGTCCTGAAACAGATGTTAAAGAAGCAGTCAGTCATTTTTATCATTAAACAATAACAACTAATATTTATGTTTCTTCTATACATTTCTACTCATGAGAGGCTCTTAATTTATAAAATACTTTGGCCATATTTTAAATAGGTTTGGTATAAATCTCTTCAACATCGGCATTAAGTTTAAATAACTTTAAATAAATAACTGATTGATTATTTAGTAACAGTGGTTAGCTGAAAATGAATAAACCTGTGTTTTAAAGGTTTTACTGACCGTTTAACTGTTCCTTGAGAGTGGTGTCCACAGTGATGTAAAGCTGCATGATCGGCACCAGCTGGATCTCCATCTGAAGACCAAAGGACGTCTGCACGATGATGTAAAACGTAGTCGGCCTGAAAATGTTCACCCCCGCTACACAGAGAGGATGAGTGAATGAGTTAGAGCTATTAAACACAGTTAAACTTGGGTTTTCTATTTTAAATCAGCATTTTAAAACATTATTTTAGATTCATGGTGAGAAATGATGTATTGACGAAATTTAGATTGTTTCATTTGCTCAGATTTGTTTGCTCTTTGTTTATTATCATTCACCTGTAGAGAGCGGAAGCTGAGAGAAGATTCTGTTCACAAACAGTTTTCCATCAGGGTGGATACTGAACACCTGAAAGGTAAAGGACGCTTTTAACACAGAGTTAAATGTTTACAATTCTCTGAATATTCAAGCTTTCAAGAAAAATACAAATTACTAAATACATGATTGGGTCTAACAATGGAAATCTTAAGTGAAGTCGTCCCAAAACTAGTCCATACATCGAGTATTCCTGAGGATGCTTTAAGAAAAGTATAAGTTTGTTAACTTATTTTAAGTGATATTTATCTGGAGACATGATTTTACTTGTTCATGTTCTCGAGTTAAAAAAGATCTAGAAATAAGTGGAATAGACTTCTAATATTTTACTTATAAACTTAATACTGAGAAATATATTTATATATTAGAATAGATTTAAGATGTTGTACTTATTGAATTAATTATGCTACACAAATATGGAGCTTTTAATATTTCCAGCAGATAAAAGTCCCTTACGGTGTTTCCTCCAGCGAGAGCCAGGGTAACACCCTTCAGACACGTCTCTGTTTCAGTGAGTCCACACCGCACCAGATCCCCCACCACTGTGAAGTTCAAACCACTGGTTTCCTGTGGAAATCAATAAAGTTAACAGTAAAGGAGCTGAAACAATTTAAATGTGAATTAAAAGTGCATTCAGCCACTTTTTCCAGTGATTCTTCTTGGCTTCTTGTCCCTTAATAAACCAGTTTATGCCCCATAGGATGAGTCCTTCACTCTCTGCAAGGTGTAGCACAGAGTCTCTGACACGTCCAAGCCACTCGGCATCGGGGTACTGTCTGTTTCATACCATAAAGGACAGTCACTGCAGAAAGTGTCTGATTGCACTGAACTGAAGACTAGCACTGACCATGGTGAGGACGTAGGTGCAGTCCCCGTGGAAGTTGTAGGTTTTTCCATCAAAGGTGGAGATGTGAGAGCCTCCTAGCACAGAGCAGGTCCCAGGGCAGGTCTTATCTATGCAGCTCCACTGACCAGAGGAACACACGCTGAACAGGAGGAAACAACAGTAAGTCAGAGGGAACTCCTGAACTGAGTCGTATTAATGGCTCACGTGGAATCATTTTAAATCTCTCATTTCTGTTTTGCAGTGAGAGGTGGATAAGGATGCCACAGTCTCACCATTCTTTGCAGTTGCTGGTGATGGACTCTCCAGGCTGATAGCTGTTTCCATTGTAAACGCAGGAACACTGCTGCTGAGCAATGCAGCCTTTACCCGTCAGGTCATCAAGCACAAAACCTGGAGCATAGCATATTAATATTCAGTCATTTAGAGTGATAAATAACGGGCATATAGGAGTGATTTTGTTCACTGACAACTGGCAGTTTGATTTGTAGCTGTGATATGTAAACAGGATTGGAACTGGGTCCTGTGTTAATTTAGCTTAAATGCATACACGGCATATTCCAAGCCTTATTTAAGACAATATCTGCAGGTTTACTATCATCGCTTGTCTATTAGAAATACTAATTTATAAGGATTCTTGTGTAGGTTTGAATGTTTAGGTTAAATGTTATCAACATCATTGACACTAGTTCAGAGGTACCTTCAGGACAGAAGCAGCCATCGATGCAGTGTTCCTCACAGACGTGAGCTTGGTCCGGGTTTGAGCAGGTGTTAATGCAGGGACTTCCACATTCGTCGTACACCATGTTTGGGTACGGACAGGATTTAGCTGCAGAACACAGTAAGATCATATGAAAGTCAGAGGAGGAAGTTGAAGTACAACTGTTTTGTGCTTGAGTTAAAGTTGATGCAGTGTTTTCTGTAAAGTGCAATTCACATTAAGTGAAGAAGCAGATTGTTTTGTCATCCCTGAATGTTTATGAAATGTTTATGCTCCACAGAGTGGGTTCCCAGGTTCGTGTGTGTGTGTGTGGTGTGTATAAAACTCACAGCAGAATTGTTCAGATCTCCACGGAGCAGGTTTCCCGCCGGCGTGAACACACTGCCGTGAGAACTCAGAGATGGTGCTGCAGAGACAGAAGGTGCTGGAGTTTGTGCACTGGCACATGTCTTCCTCACAGGCTTTCACAAACGAGTCCAGAGGCACCAGGTCTTTACAGCTGTTGAAAAATGGTCCAGAGAGCAGCTGCTCACACACTGACGTCTACAGAGGACACACAGGCAAGAACATCATCACAATCTTATTCGATATATGAATAAATATACATTTGGATGATACATAGGACATGACAGTGGCAGCCTGTGCATTCTGGAGAGGCTGTGTAAGGGATTTCAGAGCATTGCTGTGAGGATCTTTTGGAATTCAACCACATAAACATCAGTGAGGTCAGGTGCTGGTGATGGATGATTTGTTCTGATCACAAACTCCACTCCAGCTTGTCTCAAAGGTGATGAGCCTGTGGTAACTCTGCCCAATGCCAAGTGAGGTTTAGAGGTTTGTAAATCCCCCAGCACTGGGCTGTGAAACTGAGGAACTACGTTCTCTGGAGCGATCAAATACATTTGGCATGAGTTGGAGTTGTGTTTGTGAACACACTCCTTATTTACATCCTTCAGAAGTAAGGTCGATACTGATATAATGTGTCCGTGACACACAATACACACAACTCTGCCTCCATTCCACAAAGGCCTTGACTTTTAAAAACGAAATGAAGTGAATGTTATGAAGTATTACGTTCATTTTACAATAGGTTTGTACCATTTCTGTGCATGTGGGGTCTGTCGGAGTGGGTTCTGCAGTGCAGCTCTCAGTCGGAGCATCCATCTTCGCAAAATGACCATAATCCGATGTAGAAATATCATCACCTTTATTAAATCAATAAAAAAATACACAACAATTAATAATAATACTTCTTCTAATCAGCTTTTGGATTAAAAATGAAGGCAGCAAAACCATGTAAGTGATGTATTGGCAACTGAGACGATGGTGATATCTAATATTTCTCATTACTGAACCATTGTAAGAACATTATAAGATCATTACCTAATGTTTCTAGATATTTTATTTGTGTTAAGTAACTGTTGATCTCCACCAGTGAAAAGAAACATGTCACTTACAGGTAAATAATGTTTATAAAAACCCATATAATCTTAGAAAATACTCATAACCATAAATATAACAAACAGCAACTAGATTTAACTAAGTTTGACTTGATAATACTTCTTTTTCTCTGAGACTTTAATGTCTGTATGATATACATTGGAGGCAGCAATAGTGTGTCTCTGCCTTTTATTAAAGCCCCAAGTGCAGCTGTGTGAAGTGTAGAATGTAGTTCACAATCCATTAGAAAACCCAGTCATTCAGAGATTATTATGAATTGATAGAAAATGTAAAGGAAATGAAAGGCCTTTTAAAACATTTCTGCTGTAGAATGAGCTTCTGTTTTCGGTTTTAAATTTGATTTTATACAAACACCCACCGTTTTTGATGAACTCGTTGTAGTACTGGATTCCATTGAAGTCTCCACACAGTCCACAGGTCTTGTTTCTGTATTTTTCGTCCAGTTCAACCTGAAGAAACAGGAGAATGAAGCAGGAGTCTCAAACAAGTGCATGAGATATGGACATAAGCCATGTTTCCTTAGTTACATCATAAGATCTGGCACCAGTGATTTACATTCTCCATCTCCAGAGTAGATCTCACTGTCAGAACAACACCTCACATCTCTGTTTTTGTTCTGTTTTGATGTTCTTTGTACAGTGTTCACTTACGGTGAACCTTAAGAAAGTTGTTTCCCTTTTCTTTTAAAGCTGCTTGGTTGGAGATACAACTTAGTAGGATTCTTAGTTTATTTTTGTGACATTGCACTCACCATGAGAGAGTCCTCTCCGTTCCACAGCGCCACCAGACCCAGTTTCGCTGTGACCCTAATGTAGGTCGGGTTTCTCTCGATCAAAATTCCAGAAAAACTGTACGGCAGTGTCACCCTGCAGGGAGACGGACAGATCGGACAGTCAGAGACACACATGAGACAGTCAGAGACATCAGACAGGTCAGACAGACAGAAAGAGAAACAGTCAGACAGACAGAGGTAGTTTGTGTAAGTGTAGACGGCACTTATATGAGAGTTCTTGCCAGTGGAAAAATTTCAATCCAGTTCCGTTTTTATTTTTGTTTCTCCCCAATTTCACAATGCCGCCCATCAACACAGGCTCCCCGAGTCACACCACGCTCAAACTGCAGAGCTGCTTCCTTCCCCACTTTTCAAACGGACCCTAACACAACACAATTACCGACTTAACACGCTCGAAGGAGACCACTGACTTCCCAAATCTGTTACATTACAAAACACTACAGTGGCCTGCATCTGTACCAGGGTTAAACAGCACAAGTCTCTGGACTAAACAAATGCTGTAAACGTAAACAGTGGACTCACTCCTGGTCGTTGACGCTGACGGAGTTGTTGGTGAGCTCCACCGTGGTGCCGTCCAGTTTCATGGTGATTTTGCTGATGGTGGGTTGACCGTCCTCCACCTGCCGTCTCATCTGGATGTTAAAGTCCTCGTATCTCCCTCTGCACTCAGAGGTCAGGACGTAGTTGCAGGTGGACGGCAGCTGGAACACGTCTCCGTCAAAGGTTTTAAAATGATAGTTTCCCCACGTGCTGCAGACTTGCCCGTTATGAGCGGGACTGACACCTGTCAATCAAGAACATCACAGGGCAGGGGTTTATTATCAGGAGTTTATTCATTAGTATCTAACATGAGCTGTGAATGATTCAGTACCGACATTAAGTATTCAGCATCCGTTCAGTGATTTCTATGAATTATTCAGTAGCTGGTATAAATGATTTAATAGCTACTATTGTTTATTCATTAACCACTGTGTGTTTTTTGTATCTAAGATTGATTATTCAGTATTGATTACAAATTACTTGTAACTACTATTAATTACAGATTGTTTTGTGCCAGAAGCCATTAGAAATTATTCAGTGTCAACTGTGAGCATCATCAAGGGTTTGTGAGGATTTATTGTGTATCTGCCAAGTGTCATAAGATTTTTAATGTTATTTAAAACGTACTCAAGTTAAATGAACACATTTGTATGTGCTTAGGTGTTTAGAACTTAGACTATATTTATATTATTCCTTATTTCTCCTTCCTCCTTGATACCAGGTCTAATCTAGTGATCGGTATCAATTATTGGTTCTGATATCAGCATACACTTCATACACTTCTCTTTATATATATATATATATGTGTGTACATTTAAACATTGCATATCCTGCTTTAAAAAGCCAGTGGAAATTCATTGATATTATACATTTAATTTACTATTGATATTACACTGTTAATATAGGATGATAATGTACAGGAGGTCCTCAGGTTACGTAAGTCCCGAGTTACGATGTTTTGTGGTTACGACTCTTCTCCCATTCACTGTATAAAGCCTTGTTTCGACGTAAGTGGTTGTGCGTAACGTGAACTTCGTGTGTGGTATGCGCGGCGGAAGAATACGCGGTTACGCGGCTCGGGACCGAGGAGGATAGGTGTGAGGATAGGATCAGTGCTTACAGTATGTTATTTACGTACAGTATGGACATATGTACTGGCTTACACCGAAAATCGGTTTATGACGCGACGTAGGAACAGAACAACGACGTAAGTTGAGGACCCCCTGTACTTGATTATTTTAAAACTCTGTAATCTGCTAAAAGAAGCACCTGATGTTTTACTGGAATGTGTAATTCCATAAAATATTGGAAATGTAGCTTTCTGTCTACACCACTTTACACAACTCCCATTCTGATCTAAAACCAGCAGAGATTTAAATGAGCCTTCTGCTATTATCCTGCTACAGTAGCATGATTGCAGTGTAATTCATGGAGTGACTGTGTGCCTGAGGATGCTGATATTCACCTGAGGTCATGGTTATTTTGGTCATTGAAGGAATGATGTTGACTGGTCCATTTGCTGTGGGAACAATGTAAGAAAAGACGCATGAAACCACAAGTTAACATCCTGTCCATTTTCAGTTAATACTTTTCCAGTGGTGCCTATTGTTCATTAATCATCTGATTTTTTCACAAAAGAAGGAGCAGAACTGGAAGAACAGGACACAGCCCCGCGATGGTCAAACAACTCGGTCCTATAGCGCCTTCAAGAAGTGGCTCCAGGGAAAAGAAAGAAGATTTTTACGGTAGTCAGATCCTTAAAGAAAAAACAATCCGGAGCTTTTGGTTCTGTTGGAGAGACTCAGTGTCCTACCTGTCTGTGTGGAGCTTAATCCAATGGCTAGAATCGTCCATCTCAGCATCCAAGCCAGAACGGTTCCGTGCGTCCCCATCCTGGCCCTGCGGTTCGGCTAGAGGCCAGCAGTAGTTTGACTAAGGCTCTGAGGTGAGCGCTAGCCTTTATAAGACCTTCTATTGTCTGAGGGCCAAGGAGGGGCCGAGCCTAGCTCTTTACCAAACACTTCAGCCACACGTTCATCCCAATATTATCAGTTACTTCACGAACACTAACGAGACCTGAGTTCGTTAAAATACTGTTCAACTCAAAATTTCACCACTTTCCTGTGATATGATCAGAACACTTCATCATTATTTAACAGTTAAAAAGTGTATTAAAACAACCGTGGCTAATCCAGAATTCTTTTATACATATCAATATTCATCTGCTTGCTATTGCTGATGATTTGTAGGATGTTTATTACTTTCTGAAACCATTTATTAAACTTAGTATAACATGGTTCCAATCTGAAATATTTATTACTGAGCTTTATTTTTTCTTCACAGATTTTTAAATTGGCATTTGAAGTCATTAAGACGTAACATTCCCTTGTCTATTATATATTAGCGCTATTTATTGACCACAATCAGTGTGTAATTGTTGTATTGTCACAGAGGCCTGGACCGGTCAGTCGTCCCGCTGGTCATTATTTAACCACATTTTTATTTGTGCAATAAAGCATTTCTGCATTCTTACATTCCTTAATATGGAGCACTCATTCAGAAAGCGTTCCCATGGCATTTGGCTGGGTGTTTACTCGATGGTTTTATCGTTTTGACTCATAGCGCATACGCACACTCTCCCGCAGGCGTGGACCCGTCCGAAAATTAATCGCCAGTTATGTCCCTTTCCCTTTTGTTCGTCTTATCTTTCTGACAGCACATTTAAACAAAGGCATTAAAATCCACTGAGTCAAAATGAATAGAAACCCTTTGTGTGCTTTAGCTCTGTGGCACACAAACGTATGCTCTGTATCGGAGCTGTCATTGTGTTCATACCCACCCTTTAGATTGGACACTGTGTACATACACTAGACGAGTAGAAGTCTGTGTTCACTCGCTCCTTCAACATCTCCTCTGACATGAAGGGCATCAATCAGGTGCGTGTTCCTCTTCGCTGCATTAACAGCCTCTTTTAAACTGTGCTGGAACAAAGTTGTGAGGATTTGATTGAATTCTGCCCTGATGACAGTGAGCGAGGACAGGAGCGTGTGTTGGACGATTAGTGCTGGGTCACAGACACCGCTCCAATTTGTCCCAACAGTACATTAAAAAACACACAAAAAAGAAAAGAAATTTGAAATTATAAATGCTTTTATTGACATTGCACTTTGTGCCCAAGCATTTAGCCCGTGCATTGCAGTGAAAACGCACACACCCTAGTGTATTATCAGCAGTGAATACACACACCCAGATAGGCGGGCATCCAGGGAGCAGTTGGGTGCTGTTGGAGGTGGAGGTGCTTCGCTCCAGGGCACTTCACACATGGATGCTGAGGGAGGAGACAGCGCTGTTCATTCACTACCCCCACCCCCTGTTTTCCTGCCAGTTCAGGGGATCAAGCCTATGACCTTTAGGTCCCAGGTCCACTTCTCTAACCGGCCCTCAGTGATGTAAGAACTCATGTATCTGCTCCACAGTCTAATGCTAAGGGGCTTTACACTTCTCCAGTCCATACATGGCATTGGTTATGGTCCACTTAGGCTCATGTGCAGCTGCTCCAGAATGTTTTCTTGGACCACTTTGGGTCGGTACTGACCACCGCACCCAGGGAACGCCTGTGAGTTTTGGAGATTGACCAAATCATTATGACCATCAAGGAAAGACACCTTCAGGCCACAGAGGTCTGTTTACACACTGTGGTGCTTCTTTATGAGCGTTAATTAGTGTGCGGCCTCTCCTGGGTTTCACTCTGACTTTTCTATCCGTGTTTAATCTGGAGTCGTATCTCACTCACAGCTGCATCGAGGCGTGTCCTAATCACTTTTAATTCAACGCCACGCCTTGGTCACATTCTTCAAGAATAAGCTGTCAGTCTGACTCATTTATTCCCACATCAGGATTCAGGATCTGATTCCAGATCACAGCAATCTCAAATTCTCAAATCTAATTATTTGCACAGCATTGAATTCTACTTTAATTTATATTTGGCACATCATCCCAACCTTGTGGAAAAGGCTCTTGTAATATAATCTTTTTTAGTTCCATTATCCTCCAGGTCACCTCACACCCTGATGATGAGGTCTGGGCGACTCTTGGTTCACTTACAAATGTTCTTCTTTTGTATCTATTTCCTTTTCTCAGTAAAAGCTTCTTTACGATTCCACATTCTTTCGGACCCATAGCCCACACTTGAAATCGAGACCTTGTAGAGTCATGTACAGCAGCACCAGAGCATCCCATTTCATTTCTTACTTGTCGGCCAAGCAGACTGTGTGTGTGTGTAAAGTGTC
The DNA here is from genome assembly GCF_029633855.1 of Hoplias malabaricus. Classification (NCBI taxonomy): domain Eukaryota; kingdom Metazoa; phylum Chordata; class Actinopteri; order Characiformes; family Erythrinidae; genus Hoplias; species Hoplias malabaricus. The sequence continues at coordinate 1,963,898 of NC_089815.1, read as the reverse complement.
CAAAAGTCTGTGTTTAAGACACGGGTCCTTTACATTTTCACGTATCAGTGGTTCTAATGTTAACAAAACATATTGTTTCTGTTTCTATAGCAGCCTTTTACAGCTCTGATAACATTCAGCCTCAACACTAGTGTAAATATCTAATCATTATAATCAATTAAGCTTTTCTATAGGCTGTAAACACTCAAACCGGTTCTGTTTTATCCGTCTCAGTGAGAGGGCAGCAGCTCAGTTCAGGCACGTGGCCAGAGTCTGATCCAAAATTAAATGTAATGATTTTTTATAAACTGCATTTTTATTTTGATGAATTTTAAGAAATCTTCATCTTAAAAAATAACACGTTCTGGACCCCACACTGGGTTAGTGCTCATATTACAGAATCTGGACTGAAACTGTTGATTTTTGATCTGCCAGAAAATGTAATGCCTTTTAAGTTTTTGCACAATTTCTCCCGTTACTAGTCATTGTCCACGTTTCATCCCTGAACACACACAACCCCAGCCGCAGGAAGATGGAAGCGGAGTGTAGTTGCTCCGAGAGGCCAACCCACCACTTCTTTACAAACTGACACATGCCCACACTAGCTACAAACTGGTTTCCAAAAAGTTGGGACACTAAACAAATTGTGAATAAAAACTGCAATGATGTGAAGGAGCCAACATCTAATATTTTATTCAGAATAGAACAAAAATCACAGATCAAAACTTTAAGCTGAGAGAATGTATCATTTTAAGGGGAAAATGTTGTTTCAAAATTTTATGGCGTCAACAAATCCCAAAAAGGCAATCCCAAGGCAATTTTTTACCACTGTGTGGCATCCCCCCTTCTTCTTACAACACTCAACAGACGTCTGGGGACAGAGGAGACCAGTTTCTCAAGTTTAGAAATAGGAATGCTCTCCCATTCATGTCTAATACAGGCCTCTAACTGTTCAATCGTCTTGGGCCTTCTTTGTCGCACCTTCCTCTTTATGATGCGCCAAATGTTCTCTATAGGTGAAAGATCTGGACTGCAGGCTGCCATTTCAGTACCCAGATCCTTCTCCTACGTAGCCATGATGTTGTGGTTGCTGCAGAATGTGGTCTGGCATTATCTTGTTGAAAAATGCAGGGTCTTCCCTGAAAGAGATGACGTCTAGATGGGAGCATATGTTGTTCTAGAACCTGAACATAGTTCTCTGCATTAATGATGCCTTTCCAGACATGCAAGCTGCCCATGCCACAAGCACTCATGCAGCCCCATACCATCAGTGATGCAGGCTTCTGAATGGAGCGTCGATAACAACTTGGGTTATCCTTGTCCTCTCTGGTCCGGATGACATGGCGTCCCAGTGTTCCATAAAGAACTTCAAATCGTGACTCATCTGACCACAGAACAGTCTTCCATTTTGCCACACTCCATTTTAAAAGACCCCTGGCCCAGTGCAAACGTCTGAGCTTGTGGAGCTTGCTTAGAAATGGCTTCCTCTTTGCACTGTAGAGTTTCAGCTGGCAACGGCGGATGGCACGATGGGTTGTGTTCACTGACAATGCTTTCTGGAAGTATTCCTGAGCCCATTCTGTTATTTCCTTGACAGTGGCGTTCCTGTTTGAGGTGCAGTGATGTTTAAGGGCCCGGAGATCACGAGCATCCAGTAGAGCTTTACGGCCTTGACCCTTACGCACAGCAATTGTTCCAGATTCTCTGAATCTTTTAATGATGTTATGCATGGTTGATGATGATAACTTAAAAGTCTTTGCTATTTTACGCTGGGTAACACCATTCTGGTATCGCTACACTATCTTTCTGCTCAACAATGGTGGAATTGGTGATCCTCTTACCATCTTGGCTTCAGAGAGACACTGACACTCTGAGAAGCTCTTTTTATACCCAATCATGTTGTCAATTGACCTAATTAGTGTTAATTGGTCTTCCAGCTGTTCGTTATATGCTCAATTTCCTTTTTCCAGCCACTTATTGCTACTTGTCCCAACTTTTGGGGGATTTGTTGACACTGTGAAATTTGGAATCAACATATTTTTCCTTTAAAATGTTACATTTACTCAGATTAAACTTTTGATCTGTCATCTGTGTTCTATTACGAATAAAATATTGACATTTTCCATCTCCACATCATTGCATTCAGTTTTTATTCACAATTTGTTTAGTGTCCCAACTTTTTTGGAATCCGGTATGTAGTTAAAAAGAGTGAGGGGTTGCTATTCAGACCGAAAGCCTTGCAGACAAAGTCCGAACACACGCTAACACTTAAATTATGTAACTTTTTAAATTGGAGTGCTGCATATTTCTTGTTGACTCGTGTATATTTGAGATTTGGAAAAACTAATTTATTGGGTTTAGGATTCTGTGGCTACTTCAGAAACACCTGTGGCCTTGTGCTGAATGTGATCGGTAAACACACCTGAGTACACATTCTCACCTGGAGAAATGACCCAGCAGTCCACACACCCCTCACCTTCACTTTCCTGAGCACGTGCTGTTCTGCCCTCATTAGATCACCTCTGATCAAGGGAGAAGGTCTTCAGTGTGGTCAGTGTAGCTCATTTGTCTTATCATGAGATTACTGTAAGAGTATTATAAGATTATTCACCTGTTTTAGTTTAAGAATTGATTTTAAGTCCTGTTTCGGCTCGGCTGGGTCCCTCTCCCTCAGCACGGTCAGATAAACTACTCCTTTTCACAGATACGTTATTAAACAGTTTAGTGTGCCGTCTTGCACACCTTCAGTCCTCCATCACTTCTGGTTCTTATCCACTCCATGCTGCCTACACTACTGCGCTCTACACTGTTAGAAATAAAGGTACTGTAGAGGTACATTACTGTCACTAAAGCTACAAACAGTGTAGTGTATCTTTAAAAGTACAGCAGTGGTGTTAAAGTGCTGTTGTGTTCCCTAAAGGTTCATTACATCCCCGTCCTCAGAAAGTGAATATTTGTAAGCTTTTGTTATAGATCTGTTTAAAATATAAAATAATATAAGCTCTGGAGATGAAATGGTGCGAATGAAATAACTTAAAAATGTACAGTTGTTATAGAATATGGTACAATTCATTCATTCATTCATTCATTATCTGTAACCCTTATCCAGTTCAGGGTCGCGGTGGGTCCAGAACCTACCCAGAATCACTGGGCGCAAGGCGGGAATACACCCTGGAGGGGGCGGTACAATTATGTTCCTTAATTAAAAGTACTATATATATGTACCCTTGAATGTACCACCATAGTGACAGTTGTCCCTAGTTGGTTTTCTACTACCACAGCCCCCCACCCCGCCACACCCACCCACTCCTTAAGTCCCTTAACAACGTTAAGCGGTGTTTACTCATGGTGTATTGGCGTGTTGTTGTTGTTTGGGACTGAACACAGCTCCGTCTTCAGTTCAGACAGATCAGTAGAGTTTGTTCCTTCCTTGTTGCAGCGTCCAGCTCTCGCTGGATTCTTTCGTCGGCCACCGATCCAAGGAGCGTTTGAACCTCTTCAAAAGACCACGGCGTCATTTTACGACTCCTAACACTATTGTTCTCTATGTCCCAGAATTCAGACTGGACACTGCTGGGGGCAGATCCCTTCAGTTTCATGTCACGGAAAATGTGTAACGCACTGAAAAATCCTTAATTCTCCTTTTATTTAATTTTCTTGCCATATACTTACAGCATTTTATAATGAGACATCAACTATATTTAAGAGGTCCTCACTTCACAGGCCATCGTTTATGAACACTGCTGGTCAGGGCAAGTGAGGTCAGGGCGAGTCTGTATTGTAAAATGAGTGTCATATAAAATACAGAAACACAGCAGGAAGTGGACAACCCTGGCCATACATAGCAAATCATTTTCACACACCTGCTGGATTCAGTCTTTGTTTGCTGATGTAATTACAGCATCGTGCCACAGCTGGGCGTCAACGAGTAAATATTTACTCACAGCTTTTCTTTTGCAAATATTTGTCTTGCGCCACACGCAGACGTCTCCAAACCCAACACAAACTGAACGCAACATTGGGTTTGTTTCTCTCAGCGTAGAAACGCATGGCTCGTCTGTTTGCCATCTTCACAAACTAAAAATATTACTTCATTCATGTCGTGGTGTTTCTTCCCCTGTGTTTTACACGTCTGTTACTCCTCTTTGTGTAACTTAGCCTTAAATAAGGATCACTGATCATCCTGTCTTGTCGATGGATGCAATCAAATCCTCACAGCAGTGTTCCAGCATCTAAAGCTAGGTTTCCAGTTCAAAAGTAAGGCTGGAGTAAAAGGTGTAAACCGTATACGACGTGGTCGACTGTAGGTTTTCGACTGGTACAGCTCACGCAGATGTTCTGACCACTGAGACCAGCGCTAGGCAAAGCTGCATCCTGTCTCCTTTCCTGTTTTTGTTGGCTCTTGATTATGTCATGAGGCAGCCCCTGGTTCTCCACTTCACAGATGACATTGCCTTATTGGCGGAAGATGGCGACCACCTGCAGAACCGACATCAAACCGGCTTTTTAAGCCACAACAAGCAGATTGTGGCTCAGTCCAAAGCGGTGCATCTCTGAATGCAATAGGGAATGATGAAGATTTAGGGCAAGGGGCCTGACCTGGAGTGAGTGAAGTGATCAGCGTATTTGAGTTATTCGACAAAACGCAGTGACAGACTTCAAGCATGTTTCTTAAGCTGATGTTGCAAACTGCTCACTGGAAAAACGTTATACTCTGCCACTTATTTCACCATTTTCACTCAGGGCTTATTTCTCTGCACTCGTCTGAATCTGCAGTTCAGTCTCTGCACTTGACGTCAGAAGCAGAGCAGAATCAGGACGCCTCGTTTTATCCCGTGTTTTCTGGCAGCACATAGAGAACTCATTGGGGTCTTGTTTCACAGTGTGTGGGTTGGTAAGCTCCAGATCCCCACATTAATTTGAACATACACATGATTATTTTTTCATTAAATAAAAGCCCTTTAAACATTAGTCTTTGAGAGAACAGAAACTCCCGCTCCTCTGAAAGACGACTGCAGAAAGACTTGTGTGTAAACTGGAGTGTGTATAGAGGATGGTATAGTCTTGTGCCAGAAGAAAAGTTCAGGAGAAATGTCCCAGATTTTTGACCCAGCGAGATAAGACTCTTGGTTTCAGGCCAGTGTTTCTTGACACATCAAACTAAGCTGTGGAATAAATGTTGAGTCTTTGTTGATTGTTGTCTAAAACTGGGCGAAGCAATTAAAAATACCTCATTCTTCCACAGCGACTGCTCTCCACCAAATTGACAGCTTTTACCCCAAAATGTTCGCTCTGCAGCAGCCCACGATCCTCAGCTACAGCACAGAGGGTCATCCAGCCTCTTTCTTCAAACTTAATCTCCTTCATCAAAGTTCAGAGGCAACAGACACACGCTGCAGTTATTTCTTTATGGTGAAATGGTTATCAACATAGAAAAATAATTAATAAGTAAGTGCTTCACTTAAATAAATCACAACCTGCATTTAGTAAATCATTGCCTTAATTGAAAAAAAAAACATTACTCAGTTTATTATATTACTGCCTGCATTTAAAATATCATTGGCTCAATTTAACGTATCACATCCTCATTCATTCATTCATTCATTATCTGTAACCCTTATCCAATTCAGGGGAATCATTGGGCGCAAGGCAGGAATACACCCTGGAGATGGCGCCAGTCCTTCAGAGGGCAACACACACATTTACACACTCACTCACTTACATGTACGGACTCTTTTGAGTCGCCAATCCACCTACCAACGTGTGTTTTTGGACTATGGGAGGAAACCGGAGCACCCGGAGGAAACCCACGCAGACACAGAGAGAACACATCACACTCCTCACAGACAGTCACCCGGAGGAAACCCACGCAGACACAGGGAGAACACACCACACTCCTCACAGACAGTCACCCGGAGGAAACCCACGCAGACACAGGCAGAACACACCACACTCCTCACAGACAGTCACCCGGAGGAAACCCACGCAGACACAGGGGAGAACACACCACACCCCTCACAGACAGTCACCCGGAGGAAACCCACGCAGACACAGGGAGAACACACCACACCCCTCACAGACAGTCACCCGGAGGAAACCCACGCAGACACAGGGAGAACACACCACACCCCTCACAGACAGTCACCCGGAGAACACACCACACCCCTCACAGACAGTCACCCAGAGGAAACCCACGCGGACACAAGGAGAACACACCACACCCCTCACAGACAGTCACCCGGAGGAAACCCACGCAGACACAGGGAAAACACACCACACCCCTCACAGACAGTCACCCGGAGGAAACCCACGCAGACACAGAGAACACACCACACTCCTCATTTTAACAAAATCATTGCCGAAGTTTGATATACCACTGCCTCGAGTTCTAGGTCTGATTTATTAAATGGAAAGAAATGAAATGTGCAATTAAAATAAAATAATATGCGGGGGGGAGCAGTTATGGGTTCAGTGCCTTACTCAAGGGCCTCTCAGCTGTGGATTGAGGAGGAGGAAAGTGCTGTTCCTTCACTCCCACCACCCCCGGTTTTCCTGCTGCTCGTGGAAATTGAACCAATGACCTTTCAGCCCTAAGCCTGAGTATGTCTCTACCTGGTGGTTCAGGATCTTTGGAGAAATGGCATTCATTTCAAATTTTACTGAATTTTACATTAAATCCCTAACAACATGTAAAAACAAATATAAACAGGCGAATAATTTCATTATAGTCTTAGCCCTGCTCTCAGAATGAGACAGATATATTCTCCGTATTTTAAGGTGGTTCCAGCTGAACTGAGTGACACAACCCTGGAGCTGCTGAGGTGTTTGCAGCACGTCCAGATGAAAAGTGTTGCACAGGTGTGTGAACAAAACCACTGTGTGTTTACGTCAATTACCACCAGTCACACCTTAGTCACAGAACTTATGTGAAAATAATGAGTTAGAACCTATTTATAGACGTCAGGTTTGCACAGCAGAACTTTCTGGATCATGAGGAAGAGGAACCCAGGCCTGAAATATGCCACATTTTATCACACACTGCTTCTCGCAGCCAAACTTTCCTCTCAAACCAAAGACGTTCTTGACGCAACCTCTTCTCCTTTTTTAGGAACGCTTTACGCTTGATGCTGGAACATTGCGATGAGGATTTAATGGCAGAAGTGTGGTCAGGTGCTGGGGTTGGATGCAGGCCTTCACTGTGTATCACGCCTGATTTTATTTGTGTTATGATTCAGCACTTAATGACAGGCACATTACTAATGATACAGGCTTTTTATCTTGATCGCAACACCCAATTAAACATCTTCTCTGACACATCCAGTTACAAATACAACAGCTTGTCCAGATTAGTCCTGAGCAATGACTTTAAAATGAAATGACAGGCGAGTAGTAACACTAAGTAAAGAGGCATGTCTGTTAACAGTGGTGCTGAATGGAACCAGACATCCACCTCTGAAGTGATGGAGTTCCAGATGAGTTGGAGTGGTGTTTGATCCAGAACTAATCATCAACCCAGCACCTCATTTAACTAATGTGTGGCAGAATTCCATCAAATTCCCAAAGCAGTGTTTTTTTCACTACATTTAATATATAGCCTTCCCTGAAGAGGATAGTCTGTTCCTGCAGTGAAGAGGACCACACCGCTGATGATCGCCCTGGGGGTCCTAAAATCAGAGCAGTGGAGACAAAGTGCCGAAAAAAAGATTGAAGAGTGGACACAGGGTTTAAAAGCTCCAGTAGTGCTACTGTGTCTGATCCGCTTGCACCAGTAAAACACACCACCAGGGTCACTGCAGCACAGAGAATGATCCACCACCCACATTACACCAGAACAGGTGGAGAGTGGGGTAAAAATGTAAGTAGAGCAACACAGAGACTACAGTCCTTAATTGTAGAACTGCAGATGAAGGAAAAATCGGGAGGTGTGTGTGGACCGTAGATGGCGCTGTGGCGTAGCAGTGTTCAGGGTTGTAGCGGAAGAAGAGGGTCGCTAGCTGCTGCTAGGCTAACAGCCGCTTCTCTTCTCCTCGGTCTCGGTTTAAACCTTTATTTTTTATTTCTTTTCGGGGCGAAATGCCGGCGGTGTCTAAAGGAGACGGAATGCGCGGCTTGGCCGTGTTTATTTCCGACATCAGAAACTGTGAGTCTTTTTTCTGAGGGCGGGAAACTTTCCTTAGAAACTAACCGAGCTAAGGCTAATGCTAACTACACAACTCCCTCAGCACAGTCCATAACCTAACGGTTATTATCAGGATATAACCGCTTCTTCACACTCTTTATGAACCCTAAATAAATATCTCAGCCTGGGAGACACTGGGTTATCCTCCTTTCTCTGCTCAGTTATGTTTAGGTTCAGTTTTTTTAGTGGAGTAGGTGTGGCAGCAGAGTGATTAATCTAAACTTACTCAGATTTATTTAAACTTAACCAGAACTATCCACACTACATCAGACTAATCCTCATTGAACCTCATTGATTTAAACGTGACCACACTTTTTAACCAGTCTTATTTATACTTGCATATATATTTTAAAACTTAACCAGACTTATCTACATTTAACCAGACCTGTCTCTATTAAACCAGAGCTAATTAACATCATCTAATTAACTGCCTTTAACCCGTTAGTTTTACATCAACGTAAATGGACTAATCAGTGTAATTTAAACTGAACTAGATTCTTCTAAAAATTACCACACTGATTTAAACTATATCAGACTAATATAAACTTAACCAGAGTGATATAAAATAATCAAACTTATCAAAACCAAACCAGACACATCTACATTAAACCAGGCTTCTTTTTTTAGACTGTATCAGAGGTACCTGTGTTTTACCAGACTTATCTAAACTCACCCACCAGACTAATCTATACTTAATCAGACTCTTTAAAACATAACCAAGCTTTTTAAAACTAACCTGTCCTAATCTAAATAGAGCTGGACGATGCGGCCAAAGTTTATACCACAATATATTTCTTAATTTCGGTTGATACGATATCATTTTATCAGTGTGAACAATACAGAAGCCACAGAAAAGCTGCGAAAAACAGAACGCAACCCGATATCACCATTAAACAACAACCATGGGGCTTTGTCAGTGAGAATATTTTTAAACTAACTTTAAAATCGAGTGCTGAACCAATGACAGCGCCCTCTAATGAGCCTCAGTCAGACGCTGTAAATAATGTGTGTTATCAGTTTAATTATCGTTACCATTTTTATTGAAACATTTTATATTGCAATATTTATTGATATCGAATTATTGTCCAGCCCTAAATCTAAGTGAGTACACTTATCAAAGCATAACCAGTCTGATCTGAAAACTACCAGTCTGATCTAAACTGAACTAGATTCATCTAAACTTGTGTAATCAGACCTTAACCAGAAAAGTCTCAGTCTGATCTAAATGTACTCGGCAGGGTTAATGAAATACATCACAAACTAAACGAACCTCTCTAAACTCATCTAGACTAAATTATCCAGTGTAAACTCGCTCTAGTTCAGACAGGTTCCGCGCTCACAGTGGCGTGGGTTCAGGATTTGCATGATCTCTAAGATAATCTCGAACAACAGCGCGTGCCTTCACTCTCGGAGCGTAGGAAGCAAGCGGCTGCAGGTCTGCGTCCAGATCTCCACAGCCGTGGGTTTGTAAGAATGAGGAACACATCCTAAATCGCCTGCCGTTTTATCAGCTCCAGGGATCATGCAGGTGCCCTCTGTCGTTCTACATGTCACTACAGGTGTCGTTCTACAGTTACAGACTGTAGCTCATCTGTTGTTTTGTGGATTTTGTTAATCCACTGCACTGTGTTCTTGGGTGTTTGGGACCCCCCCAAATTACCCCCACAGAGCAGGTATTACCATGTTTTCTCACAGCCTGCAGCTGAAGATAATGCTTATCAAAAATGATGATAGTTCCACTTCTACAGCACTTTTCTGGACCCCCAAAGTGTTTAACGTTCTTTGGGACATCGGTGGAGGGTGACAGAGCGGTTTATTGAACACGAGGACGTTCAGGACACAGTGTGTGACCACAGGACATCACAGTCACATCCTGACTCTGTTCCAGGATGTGACCCGAGGGCATTTTAAGACCTGAGAGACTCAGGACCTCGGTTTTACGTCTCATCGGTGTAACCAGACGGACCCGCGGTGACGTTATAAGGACTGTTTCAGCCCTGACGCCTTTTGAATGAGGGCAGCCAATAAAAACAGAGCTTATTTGCATAAATCTGACTTTATATCACGGTGGCAAACCCAGCCTGTGAACATAAAACCATAGGAAAACACAGAATATGGGTTGTTTACATTGATTTTTCTTTATCAACAGGTAAAAGTAAGGAGGCAGAAATCAAAAGAATAAACAAGGAGTTGGCCAACATCCGTTCCAAGTTTAAAGGTACGTTGGAAGTGTGGTTTGACACTCACTATTCAGGTGTATTCAGGTGCAGTCAAAATGTTTGTAGGATTCATAACAACAACAACAACTGAGTGGCGTTTGGCACTGCGCGTTCAGTGGTGAAATAATTATCACCAGATCTCCTTGGTCTTGGCTGCAAACACAGACCTGGACCTTGGTTTATCACAAATCATTCAGCCCTAGTTTCCTCCAGGGGTTTAAATATTTCCCCTTGTTTCTGAAGAAAAGGGGGTTCTCTGAGTCAGATGCAGAGATAGTCTCCTGTTTGTCTTGCTCGTTGCGGAGAGAAAGTGCTGTTATCTGCTTCCTGTCTGCTGCTGCTGACTCAGGCATCGTCAGATTAAAGTTTCGTCAGAGCCCGCCTCATGTGCAGATGAAGTACCTCCGAAGCTCAGTCTGAGACGTTTGTTGCACTTTCTGCTTCTCTTCATCCGAGTTAATCCCAAACCCCTTCCGTGAAGTTGAGGTCTGGGATCTGGGGGTCACCATTTCATAGTTCAGAGAATCACCTTTTCTCTGTGTGGGCTTCTTCCTGGCTCCACAGCTGCTGACAGTGCTGCACCCACTCTCCATCCCCCGTAGGATGTTAAATAATTGATTTGGTGTAAACCAGTGACTGTAGAAAACATGGACAGCACCTCCTCTCTCAGAAGTGAAGCCAGCGCAGGTCTAGCGCCTCTACTGGCTGGTGACGATATTCCCTCCCTTTTCAATTTCTGTAAATCCACAGAGAATGGACTCATGCCGTTCTTGTTTCCACATGATGAGATGTCATTAATGTGACGCGGGGATGAGATGCTGAGCCCTATGTAAATGATATGGTTTAGTGTCATTTGTTGAGGGTGCTAACGTTATATTCTCTCTGTGCTGTTTAGGAGATAAAGCTCTGGATGGATACAGTAAGAAAAAATATGTCTGTAAGCTGCTCTTTATTTTTCTTCTGGGACATGACATCGATTTCGGCCACATGGAGGCAGTCAATCTCCTCAGCTCCAACAAATACACAGAGAAACAGATTGTAAGTGCTGCAGGCTTCATTTGCATGTGCCTTAGTGTGACTGGGAGTGAGAGAGAGAGAGAATGACAGGGGCAAGGATCGAGGGAATAACTTGTAACACTATCACTGCACATTAAGAGTGAGTGTGATTTTTCTCTCTGCTGTTTCTCAGGGGTATCTCTTCATCTCGGTGCTGGTGAACAGCAACAGTGACCTGATCAGACTGATCAATAACGCTATAAAGAACGACCTGTCCAGCAGGAACCCCACCTTCATGAACCTCGCTCTGCACTGCATCGCTAACGTCGGTAGCAGAGAGATGGCCGAGGCTTTCGCTGCTGATGTGCCTCGCATCCTTGTTGCAGGGTGAGAGCACAACAGAGGACAGCCAATCAGAACAGAGTTCATTTACATACACAATGTCCTTCACATCTGCAATTTTAATGTGCACCATTATGCACAGAATTGCACACACACTGGGTATAATCCTGGTAAAAAAAAAGTGTGAAACGTAATGAAATGCTCTGGAGGAGCTGCACATGAGCCTTAAAGCCTCTGTGTTTCTCAGCTGGAGAGAGAGGAGCTGTTGAAATGTAATTTCTCTGAAGTGATGGCCTGGTTTGTGTGTGTGTGTTTAACAGGGACACGATGGACAGCGTGAAGCAGAGTGCTGCTCTGTGTTTATTGCGGTTAAACCGGACCTCTCCCGACCTCATCCCCATGGGGGAGTGGACATCGCGTGTCGTTCACCTCCTCAACGACCAGCACCTGGTACTGATTCAGTCTGAACTCTTACAGAGAACAGTGTTTGTAAATAAGTGAATAATTTACTCCTCAGTTTTAGTATTTTACAATTCCACTGCCCAATCACAAGGTGCACAGGTTTCCAAATGAAGCACCACCACACTTTAGAAGCCTGACGCTGGAGCTCAGCACGCTTGGAGGAGAACACTAACTTACCGATGGGTGTGGCATCACTCCGCATCATTGGAACCTCGTTTTTAAACAGGAAACTTTTTCTTTAGGGACGCTGCAGTGTTTCTTCTATGGCTTTCATAAGAACACTGTGTTGCTCCTTTATTTTTAGGAGTGTGCAGTAAATTTACAGCTTTCTCCACGTTTCCCCAAATGTTAGTGAGTGTAAAGAAGGAAAAGGACAGCACTAAATAACATTCTCAACATGGGTTCAGAGGGTGGAGAGTCAGAGGCTTATTATCAAAGTCGTAGTGGGTAAAATGTTTTATTATTTAACAGATTGTTAAATACATGGCTTTTAATGTAAAGGAACAATCTGGCAACCCGTACATAGTCTATGCTCCACCAACAGCATCAGACATCACCGGGTCGTTCAGTGTTCTCTCTTAGCGTCGTTAGCGTAGATTTAACTACGTTTACGTTTTGTTGCATGACACCTTTTGTATTTCACACAACCGTAAATGTAGAGTATTGTTTATTGAATGCAGTAACAGTGTAAATGTCCTTCTCACAGGGAGTGGTCACTGCCGCGACGAGCCTCATCATCACTCTCGCTCAGAAAAACCCAGACGACTTCAAGACGTCTGTCTCTCTGGCTGTGGCCAGACTCAGCAGAGTAAGGCTTTCAGGCTTTAATTAATTTTCTTTAATTGAGCAGGGGATCGTTTTTCTAACAAATAAGTAGCAAATTCAGCAGTTATTTCACTTGGAAACTGACTGTGATTAATGATGCATTGTGGGTTGTGTAATTAAAGGTAAAATCCTTTGGAGTTTTGTGTGTTAGGGTTCTGTACGACAGATATTTACAGATATATTGTAAGCAGCTGGGAAAATGGGCAGAAACAAAGAGGGCATTTTAATGTTTTGGCTAATCCTGACTGTTCAGTGCAGTTTAATGGTGGCTCTGATGGACACACAAAGTTGTTTCAAACCAAAACGCAGCTTTTACAGACAAAGCCCAATCTGTGGTGTTTATCTTGTCCTCATTATAGAGCCGAGCCTCTGGGCACAAAGACATAGGGATAATGAGCTGCCGTTCGACTGGCTTTATTGATTCAAGACTTCTAGCGAAACAGGAGCCAGGAAATAACAGATACACACTGTGTTATTGCTTTTGATTTATCATTCGTAATTAACGTGCCAATTCAGAGACGTCACAATATTCACAGCTTGTTTATTTACAGGAACGGTTACATAAATACATTACAGAAATAGTTACATGTCGCATCAGATAGGTTTACTCTTGGTGTTTTAAATAAATTAAATCTTAAGTTAATAGAACGGTCCATTTTTGTGCCTAGGTCTTGGCACGAGAATGTTAACATCTACATAGTCTACTTTGCACTTGTTCTTTGACATTTCTTGTTAAAGTAAAGCAGGGGTCTTTAACCAGGGAGTTGCAGCCCCTCTTTCGGGTCTCGACGTTGTCTTAGAGACGTCACAGGGCGGTCCTACAAAAATATACTGATGCACATCAATCCCAGAGTGATTAGGACACACCCTCCAAAAAATCATCATCCCTCACCCAACCCACTGTCTCCACACATTTCTCCAGCAGGGGGAGACAGAACTCACAGTGGAACCAAACTCTAGGGGGCGCTGCTGGTTCCTCGTGTTTTACTCCTGTACTCCATTAACACAGAAGGGTTTGTGTGGACTAAACTGTATCGGCTGGGATATAGAAACAGCTGGCTTTTTTGTGATTGGCTGTGCTGTATGTTGTGGGAAGTTCCTACATCAGGAGCTTAGGTCTGATTGGCTCTGTTGGGTTTATGGGAGGAGTCAGTGGGTGGTTCCTAAATCTGGAGCTTGTGTCTGATTGGCTCTTGGGTTTATTTGTGGAGTCAGTGGGTGGGTCATAAATCTGAAGCTTGGGTCTGATTGGCTCTGTTGGGTTTATGGGCGGAGTCAGTGGGCGGTTCCTAAATCTGGAGCTTGTGTCTGATTGTGTCTTGTCAGATCTAGTCTCTAAGGCTGTTATGAAGCCTGCGGTGTAGAAGAAACAAACAGCAGATTAATCACTGCTTAATCCAATGAAACGGAAATCGTGTCAATTTTCTGCCAAGGATTTTTCAGCTGATGAAATTTTGGAGCATCCTTGGCCTAAAGTGGTGTAAGTGATGAAATAGCGTGTAGCGAAATTGGTCCAAATTAAATAAGTGTTTTGTTTTTCTCTGTTTCTCAGATCGTCACTTCAGCCTCCACAGATCTGCAGGATTACACGTACTACTTTGTTGCAGCACCGTGGCTCTCAGTCAAACTGCTCCGGCTCCTGCAGTGTTACCCCCCTCCAGGTACAGATATACCCCCTCCTACAGGCTGGAGTAGGAACATTACGCTTTTAATGAGCAGGAAAACAATAAACAAACAGATGGAGTGTATTATTCTTTAACTGTTCAAGCTTTGACTGGAAGAGATTGCTCGACGTTTATATGCTTTGCCTTATTTTATTTATTTGTATTATTACTATTTTTTGCTGCTTTGGTTAAGTTCAGCACATGTCGACTTATATGAACATTCATTTTATAACTCAGTTATTAATTAAAATATTGCGTGTTTTGCTTCTATTTTTTAAAATAGTGCTCGATAAATAAAATATTTTATTATTATTATTATTATTATTATTATTATTATTATTATTAGTTCCGTTTACTCCCACACTGACCTGCAGTGCCCTGGATGTATCTATGATTCAGTAATAAACCTATTTTAAACCTGTGGAGGACCCGCTCCATGGAACATAAACTCATTCGCTCCGGGAGGACAGAGCAGTCTGATACCTCCAGTGTTAAAATAATAAAGGATCACTTTCACAGATTTAGCTGTTTGCTGCTCTTGAGTGTTAGAAACTTACAAACAGTAGGAAAAACTTAGAACCAAAACAAAATTTTGTAAACTTATAAACTCTTTTCCCTGCCGAGCTGTGACTGGTAACTCCGCTAAATTCAGGACAATATCGTTGCTAATGGGCACAGAAGCTTTATTGGCTGAAGGGCTGTGTATTTGGACGAGCTCCTGATTGCGTCTGGCTCCTGAAATCAATGCCGTCTGCAATATCTAGAGACAAAATGGCAGACAGTTCCCATTTTCTCACTCTTTGTTAGAGAATCAATAGGAGTTTCAGTCTGATTTATAATAGATGTTTCATAAATAATAGTCTGAGTGAATCGTCGTAGCCGTGATGTACTGCGCGGAGCTGATATTGACATCCTCACAGGCCGCATGACAAATGTGATTTACTTATTTATAAGCTGCCCACGCGCACGGCTCTGACTGATCACCAGGTGGAAATTTCCCATTCGTACGTTTGTTTTTCATTGGCTGATATCATCCAAACTCAGCTTCTTTGTTTCCTAATAAGAACATCACGCAGCGTGACGTGCTACTTTTCATTACGTTATTAATATTAACAATGTTTACAGCCTCATTTTACTCCACACACTTCGGAAAAGATCACTTACGACAATAAATTAATACCTCGGTAACTCATAGTGATGAGTGATGGAGGGAAAGAAAAGGCCGTTCTCATCTTCTTCTGAAAATTAGATGGTTATATCCTGACTGTAAATCCACATCTCCCTTCAGATGGATTTAAACACATTAAAGTTTGTGTGTTTTGTAGAGGACGCAGCTATTCGAGGACGTCTGACCGAGTGCTTGGAAACGATTCTGAACAAAGCACAAGAGCCTCCAAAGTCGAAGAAAGTCCAGCACTCCAACGCCAAGAATGCCGTTCTGTTTGAAACCATCAGCCTCATCATACACCACGACAGGTTAAGACCTTTTTAATGCGTTAAAGCTTGGGATTAGACGAGTTGCTGTTGCTCCTTCACCAATGTGAAAATACTAGATTTGGAAAACAGTCTGAATCAGGTTTCTGTAGTTTGTTGTTTAGCTTTTATTTTGGGGCTGTGCTCTGACCTTTCAGAGGGTGTAGCATTCATTTCTATAAAGTTATAACTGTAATAAACGTGTAAAATGCAGATATTTTAGTAGTTAATCACATAAACACATCATCAGAGTGAGGAGAGGCAGTGTTTTCCAGTCGACGTTGACCTTGTTGGACATTAATCTCCTCCTCTGTCCTCCAGCGAGCCGACGTTATTAGTGAGGGCCTGTAATCAGCTGGGTCAGTTCCTGCAGCACAGAGAGACCAACCTGAGATACCTGGCTCTGGAGAGCATGTGCACCCTCGCCAGCTCTGAGTTCTCCCACGAGGCGGTCAAAACTCACATTGAGACTGTGATCAATGCGTTAAAGGTAAACTACAGCTCAGTGCCTCTTATAGAAATAAAGAACTGCTTTTAGCTGTGTTTCTGTCCAAAGGATTTACTACAAAAGACGTTTGATCTCTGCAGGAAGTTTGTGTCTGTTTCAAGAGCCTACACTGGGAACATCAGTGTCTTTTCTTAATAGAGAGAGCCATTTGGAAGTAGACATTGTGGATGATGTTTTAGGACAGGGCTCTCTCAGCTTCTGATTGGCAGACACCACTCATCACCACTCAACTGTGGCAAACGTGTCCCTGAAGTCACGTGTGTTTGCTGACGATGTTAATGCATATTCACACTCGTTATTTACTGTGTATAAGGTTTCCATCACATTCCTCCTACAGTAAAAATAAACCACTGCAAACAGCAGTAAACACAGGATCCAAGCTTCCCAATGAGAGGAGTGTCTCAGCTGAGGAGGAAATGAGGGATTTAAAGAGTGCTACCACTTCTCACACACTCCAGGAGATAAATCAGGAGTGATATATCTGTAATGGTCAACCATAGTCAGTCATGACTTATCACAAAACACAGATCAACACTTAATGAGGCTTTATTCAAGTGGAACTGCGATATTTTGTTTTGTTTTGTTCTGCACAAATGAACCAAGACGCTGTAGAAGTGGAATTAACTCATAGTTAAGAGGGGGGTGTACTTATTCACTTTCTTTGTGTGTGTGTTTTCTGCAGACTGAGAGAGATGTGAGTGTGAGACAGCGAGCTGTCGACCTTCTTTACGCGATGTGTGACCGCAGCAACGCCAAACAGATTGTGGCAGAGATGCTCAGCTACCTGGAAACAGCAGACTACTCCATCAGAGAGGAAATTGTAAGTTTGTGAACCAATTAAAGGCTAAGCAGCAGCTCTATGAAAGTGTCAAACAAACACAGTGGAGTTTGAGGTCCTAACTTGTGTTTATTGAGAGTCGGAAAACATGTTATTTCTTACTAATTGAAGGAATAAGGTTTAAAAGACCGTTGGTCCCCCCCTCCCCCCCAACGGTGTTGGGAAACTCTAATAGGCGTCTTGCTTGTGACGTAGATGGTGGACAACAACTCTAGAAGCTGCACTTAATTTAATGCAAAATGACGAAAAGGTGTGTTGTTTTTGGCTGCAATCATTCAATGTACAGTGGGACATCTGTGAACAAATGGCCCAAAGATCCCAAAATATCCAGAAAATGGACTAAATTGGTCAACAGATTATACTCGGCTACGTAGCTGCATTACGGAGGTTTATAGTGTCGGATGAATTCGAGTTCGACTTCGATCACATTTACAAGAATAACGGTACCTCTACATTTGAGTTTAGCTTATTGCTAGGCTATTGTCATGAATAATGTTGGTTATTTAGCTAGATACTGTCATAACAGTCAGTCATAACGGTGTTTTACCGCGGCGTTGTTCGGCTGTTGTCCACCAGTGACGTCACGGTCGCGTTCGAGAATTTCCGTAGAGAGCTCGGGTTTTTCCGTCAATTTAATAAAATTGTCAGTTTTAAAGCAAATTTAGCTGCTGTTTTCATTTTAATTCATACTTATATCTGTCAGTGACTACAATAATGTGGAATATTCATGGAGGTCCGTTAAGTGGTGCTTAGCCTTTAAAGGACAAATCAGTCATATTCACCACCAAAGAGCAGTAACTATAGAGCAGGTCCCTCACAATGAGGGCCACCAGTGAAATAATATATAAACCCTGCTCCTCATGATTGAGATTTTAAACGGTACATTTATTGACATCACTCAGGACACTCTGAAAGCTATGGGTGTTTGTTGCTGATTGTGGCTTTAAGATATAAATCTTATCATCGTCAGAGAGAATCTGATCTGAGAGACACTAGAGTACTCTGTAGAGTGTCAAGTTGTTGTTAATATTCACAGCAATGTTTGGTTGCGTCTGTTTGGTCTAGGGCTGGACGATATGGTCAAATATGATATCACGATGTGTTTGTTAATTTCAGTTGATACAATGAAATTCAGATATCGATATCAACAACATAAAAAAAAGGTAACACATCTTAAAAAGGTAACACGTGTGTTTACTGCCAGGTTCTGAAAGTGGCCATTCTGGCTGAGAAGTACGCAGTGGACTACACCTGGTACGTGGACACCATCCTGAACCTGATCCGAATCGCTGGAGACTATGTGAGCGAGGAGGTTTGGTACAGAGTCATTCAGATCGTCATCAACCGAGACGACGTTCAGGGATACGCTGCCAAAACTGTGTTTGAGGTACAGTTCACACACCTCCTCTGCTCCTCCTGCCTCTACAGAGAACGATGTCTCACCGAGTGTAATCTCCCTTTATCTAATATTTGATAAGTGATTTTATCACGTAACAGTGACTTACTCCATTTTCAAATGAGGTTTTTTAATAAATAAGGCATTTAACTTTTTATTTTTGGAGAAATAATGATGGATAAACACAAATTGATCTGTTAATTTAATATGATATGAAGCATATAGATGGACATCCAGTCTGCCAGTGTTCAGAGTACAGTCAGTCTGTGAGGTCTGTTACTGTGAATCAGTGCTGATCAGCTCCAGTTTTGGGGGAGAGGCTCCTGTGGTTTTGCTTTATGTTGCTGATAATGACCCTGATTGAACTCATCAGCCCTTTCAGAGCTGAATAGGTCTGTAATGACATTCGGAGACACTTCACTCCCCTCACAGATCTTGCTCATCACAGCAACACGTACAATAAGACACGTTTAGAAGTGCATGTGCTTTTGCTGTGGTGCTCTGAGTGAGTCCTGCTGCCAGTTCCTGTGGCACCATTTCATTTCTGATGACCTCACTCGCCTTCCTGTACTCAGTTCTGCTTTGTGTTCGTGGTTTTTCTTTTTTTTTGTGCAAATGTTTTAAAACGTTTGTTTTGTGTAACAGAAAATTGTCATTTAAAATTCAGACTATTGTGTAGAATTATTTAAAAAAAAAAAAAACTAAAAAATAAAGCAGTGTGAGTGAGTGAGTTTGCGTGGGTTTCCTCCGGGTGACTGTCTGTGAGGAGTGTGGTGTGTTCTCTCTGTGTCTGCGTGGGTTTCCTCCGGGTGACTGTCTGTGAGGAGTGTGGTGTGTTCTCTCTGTGTCTGCGTGGGTTTCCTCTGGGTGACTGTCTGTGAGGAGTGTGGTGTGTTCTCCCTGTGTCTGCATGAGTTTCCTCCGGGTGACTGTCTGTGAGGAGTGTGGTGTGTTCTCCCTGTGTCTGCGTGGGTTTCCTCCGGGTGACTGTCTGTGAGGAGTGTGGTGTGTTCTCCCTGTGTCTGTGTTGGTTTCCTCCGGGTGACTGTCTGTGAGGAGTGTGGTGTGTTCTCTCTGTGTCTGCGTGGGTTTCCTGCAGGTGACTATCTGTGGGGAGAGACTCAAAAGTGTCCGTAGGGGTGTGTGTGTGTGTGTGTGTGTCTGTGTCTGTGTTGCCCTGTGAAGGACTGGCGCCCCCTCCAGGGTGTGTTCCTGCGCCCACTTATGCCGGATAGGCTCCGGACACACCGCCGTGCTGAACTGGATAAGGGTTACAGACAATGAATGAATTAAATGAAATTGAGATTTTAATACTAGGCAACAGTGACCATAAAATGACAACATTTTTAATTACAATTAACCTAAAAGATTTTTTGTACACCTACAATTAGCTGCATTTCTAATTATCTTTCTCTGTCCTGTGTCTCAGGCTCTGCAGGCTCCAGCTTGTCATGAAAACCTGGTGAAGGTTGGAGGATACATTCTGGGAGAGTTTGGAAACCTTATAGCAGGAGACCCACGCTCCAGGTACAACATGTTTCCACAAAGTCACATAAAAAACATTTATTTGATTTGGCCCCTTATTAAATTATAATGGTCTCTCTCTCTCTCTCTCTCTCTCTCTCTCTCAGTCCACTGATACAGTTTAACCTTCTACACTCGAAGTTCCACCTGTGTTCGGTTCCCACCCGAGCTCTTCTCCTCTCAGCTTACGTTAAGTTTATAAACCTCTTCCCTGAGGTTAAAGGAACCATTCAGGAGGTCCTGCGCTCGGACAGTCAGCTGAGGAACGCAGACGTAGAGCTTCAGCAGAGAGCCGTGGAGTACCTGCGTCTCAGCTGCATCGCCAGCACAGACATTCTGGTGATTACCTCTGATATCTTTATCGTTTTTGACACGATCACAACACATAGAGCTCTCTGCTTTCATTCAGGACCTGATTTTCTCTGTCAGTATCGATTGTGTCATTAAAGCCCATTATTTCTTATCATTAACTGAGTAAATTAATGCAGACCAGGCGTTAAAAACTGAACTAAAAGGAACAGTAACAAACTGCACATGATGATTCCTGAATGATTCATCGGAAGAAGTGTAAACAGAAACATCAGTTTAAAAAGGGAATGTCTGTCAGACCTCATCCTGTGAAGGACTGGCGCCCCCTCCAGGGTGTGTTCCTGCCCTGCACCCAGTGATTCCGGGTAGGCTCCGGACCCACCGCCGCCCTGAACTGGATAAGGGTCACAGACGATGAATGAATGAATGTGTGTCAGACCGACCTTGTTTCCTACTGTGAGAAAGAGCAGCTGCACATGAGGCCAATGACACAACACCCAGTTCCAAACCTGGACTGGAGGGGAATAAAGCCCCAGCACAGGGCTAGAGCAGAGGGGAGCGTGCTGTCCATTCAGTGCTCACTGCTAATATCTTTCATTTCAGTATAAATCTTGGGCATGTGTAAATGTTTAAACATAGAGTGTTGCATGTGCATGTGTTCACACTGCTTACAAATGGTGGGACATGAGAATGAAATGTTTTAAAGAGAGTAGTTTGTGTCCGCAAGAAAACTGTGTCACAGCTGTTTGCTACGTAACTCATTTTTGTCGTCGTTCTCGAGCTCAGAGAGGTTTTAATGCGTGTCTGTTTTAAAAATCAAGTCATTATCTTGAATAACAGCCGTGCCTGAGGCTGTCTGATCTAACTCTGAATTTCACAGATGTTTACAGCGGGTCGGTCTGTGTGTTGTTTAACCCTTAAAGGCCACGGTTCTGGAGGAGATGCCCCCTTTCCCCGAGAGAGAGAGTTCTATTTTGGCGAAGCTGAAGAAGAAGAAGGGTACAGGGACGGTTTCTGATATTGAGGACAATCGAAAAGAGCGCAGCACCAATATCAACGGCAGCAACGAACACACCACAGCTGCCACAAACACCAAGGTGGGTTACTTTTCTGCTTTTACTCGTTATTACCTTAACTTTAAAGCAGGGTTTAGTCTGTGGAAGGGTTTCCAAATGTTGCTTAATTTAAACTTGAGCCTGTGAAACGATTTTGATTGTTCCTTTATGAAAAATATAGAGTGGTATCTTGATTGCCTTTGCTGTGATCGCCATGATTTTAAAGAGACAGTCAGTCATTTTGCTGTACGTTATGAAATAGTTTTACTGACACAATGGTCTGGATGTATCAGCGATTCTGTAGGGCACAGTTTCACCAGAGGACCTGTACGTTTTAATAGTGTGTGCCTTCAAAGCCGCCCGAGTGTGCACTAGTGCATTAGTGAAGGCACCCTCCAGTGGTCAACAAGGAGAACCACAATAGCAAAGACACTGGCTCTGTTCTAAAGTGTTGTTTTCCAGTACATGTTTCCTCTGACAGAAAATGCACTGATTCAGTTGCCAAAATAAGTGTTTTCATCATGTTCACAGCTAATTTGTATGATTTAGAAGCAAATTAGAATTACCTAGTGCACCTTTAAACATGAAGGGGCCCCACTCTGTTGGAAAAACAAAAGCAGCTTGGATCTCCTTGATTTTTTTAAATGTGTGATGCTTTTGATGGATATCGTGATCCTTTAGGGACTGATTTACTGAGTGAATAATTCTGGAAGCTGAGAATAGTGTGCACTTTTAGTTCATATCACTGCAAATGTTTATTTGTTCCCTATAACGTTATTCTCAGCTAAAACGCAGATCTGGATTTCCGTTTGTTCTTGAGGTTAGTCATTGTTCATCTTTAGAAGAGTAGAAACGATAAATATCCTGATTTAATGTCTGTATCTGAGAGACTGGTCGGAACGCATCACTGAATAATTGTGTCCACATCTGTACATCTTCCATCTGCTCTTTATTCATTTCTTTTCTTTTTTCTCTCCTTTTATTCAGCCCTCTCCTCCCACTCGCGTTTGTGATTTGCTGGCTGCGGCTTCGCCTCCCACCAACAGGCCACGCCCCACTCCGTCCTCTTCCATTCTGCACATGCCTCTTTCCCCTTTGTCTTCACAGGCTTATACGCTTCACACGGCCTTGCCCACTGTGTCCTTCCAACAGGTCCCAGTTTGTGTGTGTGTGTGTGTGTGTGTGTGTGTGGCTCTTTCATTCCTCCGCTCTCGTTTTTGCTGGTTTTGCTTGGTTCTCTTATTTCCCTGCTCTCGTTTTCACCCCACGTTTGCTCTCTCACATAAAAGTGGGTTGAACACTTCTTGATGATGCTCAGATGAGGGGGCGGGGCAATCCTAGTTATTCTCCACATTATATCAGAAGTAGAAAAAGGTCGTAGCGGCTCATTCTGTTCCATGATTCCCGGCGTAGGCAGCCCACTGTGTGTGGGGTGGTAAAAATAAACATAGAAGGGTCTGGAAAATAATTTTAATACCCTTTCTCTTTGAGTCTATGTAAGCGCTTGTCTGTTTTAACGGCTCGATTTTAATTTAGATCAAGACTGTCCTCTCGCTCCTGCAGATATCGTTAATGTTTGTCATGTGAAGAGCTCATGATCGTGGCTAGATTACTGCTTTTCATTTATTGCTGAGTGTGTTGCAACGTGGCTCTGTTTGCTTCCTGCATTTTAATGTTTTGCAAGAGATTTCTTAATCAGATAAACAGCATGGTTTGGTTTTCCTGATGAATTCAAAAGCATGTGTTATGTGAAATATGTTGTAGTTACAGTTAAACTAATGAAAACCAGACAGGAAGCACACTGACAAGTTTAAGAGTGAGTGTTGGAGTGAAGTGGTTGATTGTAGGGACTCTGTTGAGTGGTGGTGAATGGAACCAGACGTCTACAGCAGTGACCTGCAACTTCCACAGTGACACCGGTGACCCATCCCTGTCTAAAGAGCCTTTAAGAAGTGATGATGATGGTGACTAAGCGTTTCCAGGCCTCAGGGATTGTGTTTCATACAGATATCTGGTTCCATTCACCTCCCCTTTGAGCAGATATTAGTCTGTCACTCTCTGTGACTTTAATCTTCTTGCGTGCACCTGTATGGATTTGTTCGTTTTTGTTCTAGAAGTGGAGTATATCTCTAAGCTTTGGGCTGCGTTATTTTGCAGGTGGCATCTTCTCCATCCTCAGATCTCCTGGGTCTGGGGAACACCTCAGCAGTAAACTCCAGCCCCCCGGTAGCGTCCACTGCGGCCAGTCTGCTGGTGGACGTTTTCTCAGAAAATCACCCCGGATCTCCTCTGGGTGTCACGTCATCTCCCATCCTCGAGGATAACTTCCCAAGGTTTTTTTTTCTTATTCTCATTTTATCCTCAGTTTAAACCTGTTTCACTCTCAGTTTCTTCACTGTGATTCTTGATCTCTCCTCAGGTTCGTGTGTAAGAATAACGGCGTTCTGTTTGAGAATCAGCTGCTACAGATTGGACTGAAGTCTGAGTACAGACAGAACCTGGGTGAGTAACTGTGTAGCAGGGGTGCACAACTCCAGAGTGTTTTTTAAAGTGTCTGTATGTCTGTTTTATTGAATTTACCACCTGTTCTCCTTGTTCTGCTGCAGGCCGCATGTATGTGTTCTATGGAAACAAAACATCAACGCAGTTCCTGAACTTTTCAGCCGCTGTGGTCTGTGACGAACCCCTCAATACCCATATCCTTTATGAGACTGAGGTTTTAAAAGGAAATGTTACAATAAATTATATATTTTTCAAGGTGATTCTTTTTTTTTTTCTGTGAAGTGCAGCTCAAATTAAACGAGAATCAAATCGCTCTGTCATCTCTGAATGGCCCCCCACATAGGTGTGGCAGTGTTTAAAATCCCTCGTACATCTGAGCCTCTAGATATCAGGGCAGTGTAGGAGAACCTACTAATTGCTCTTTTAATTTCGTTAGTCCTTAATGATCTATTCACAGCTGAATGTCCACACCAAACCTGCTGACCCTGTGGTGGACGGAGGAGCTCAGCTGCAGCAGGTGCTCAATATTGAGTGTTTATCCGACTTTGTGGAAGCTCCAGTGCTTAATATACATTTCAGGTGGGTGAACGCGTCTTCTACTCATCAGCCATCACATCACATTACGTTGTTCCACAATTACAGACAGTAGTTCATCTGTTGCTCCGCCTACTTTCACCCTAAAGTGTTCCTCAGCGCTCAGGACCCCCACAGAGCAGGTGTGATGTGGTGGTGGATCATTCTCAGCGCTGCAGTGACACTGACGTGGTGGTGTGTTAGTGTGTGTTGTGGTGGTGTAGAGTGGATCAGACACAGCAGTGTCTCCTGGAGTTTCTGGAAACAATTCTCAATGCCCTCTTTGTCCTGATGGGGTTCCCGACCATTGAAGAACAGGGTGAAAGTGGGAGCCACAGATGGACTACAGGTCTGTGATTGTAGAATTACTGTGCGTGCACACAGAAAGTGATAAAACCAATCGGGCGATGTGTCGCTGGTGGGTGTGTCCAGTAACACGCGGGCAGGCGGCGCTGCACTGAACTGGACTGAACACCAAGTAAACTACATTTTTAAAGGAACAGTACCAAGTTTAAGAGCTCAGGCTTTATTTATTCAGAAAAGGATCACAACCCTGTCTTTTTATATCTTTTGTCAGAACCTTGTTTTATAATAAAAAAAAACCCCTGAAATTACAAACATACAGCTTTGTTTATGTGGTTTAAGTAACAATAACGGAACGCTATTTTTGGCTAACTCAAATGTACACTGTAATCTTGTACGTAAATATTCAAAGCGAATATTATTTACACGTTCAGTTGTAAAAACAGCAAAACACACTCTAAATTTAAACTGTAAACAAGTCCGGACGCAGTAATTATGGCTCTCTCCTTTGTTTTGAGAAAGGAACCAAAGTGAGTTCAGTGGTTCTGAGGGAAAGTGAAGCCCTTCTTCCTGAATGGTAGTCGCACACTGCTCATTTGCATAGAGTTGAGCAGAGCTGACCTTCATCGTGTGGCTGAATTCACCCACTTCCTGTCGCTCACAGTCAGATAGCTGGACGCCGCCCAGTGTCACTGACTCTCATTGAAAATGAACGGTTGCCGTGTTCCTTTTGTCACTTATGTTGCGCTCGCAGTTAGAGTTCAAGTACATGCACACACCGATAGTGGTGTATACACACACACAGCAAGTTAAATAAGAGAAAGATACACTCAACCACCACAGTGCAGGAGCCCTTCTTATATCAAACACATGAAAATACAAATAAAGTCATTCAACGTCTGAATTTATTACTGAAACTGAATGATAAACGATTACAAACACCAGCTCAAACACTGTCCCTCGCTCATTTGAACCAGCCGTATATCTCTGATCAAATTATTAATGAGCTACAACTAATAAACTTAAAAGATAAAATTAAAAAGTATAGAAATGTACAAATACTGAAGGAAAGGCTTGTCCTATGACCACCCCACGATAAAAATAATTTGTTTTGCTTTAATCCAACGTGATTTTGCTTTACTTACAAAAAGATAAAATAATCGGTTATTAATATCAGTATCGGCTTCTCCAAGGTTCTAATTACCGATTATCTTATCGGCCAAAAATCGACGCATCCCTACTTTTCATTGTACAGTGGAACCTCTACCTACGAAGTTGATCCGTTCCGTGACCCGGTTCGTAAGTGGAAAAGTTCGTTTCTCAAATCAATTTTCCTCATTTAAAATAATGGAAAAGCAATGAATGTGTTCCAGCCCCCACCCCGAAAGTCACCCTTTTTGCACTGATATATGTTTACAACACTCTCAAATTAGTAAAAAAATACATGTAGCGTTACTAAAAATAAAAGAGAAATACAGTGGAAACAGTAATAAAAAAGAAATAATAAAGTTTGAAGTGGTTACACATCGCTACCTTGAAGACGTGACGACTGGCTGGAGGAGTAACACAGGCACTGGCTGTATGACGGGAGGTGGGGGGGGGGGGGGGGGGTGGAATAACGGAGAGTAGGTGGTGAATGTGGGGAGACGAAGTGTAGATACGGCTTAACTTAGCACGAATTTTGATGTCTGCTATTTACACTAATGCTAAAGCTACAATGTGTTAATCTTAAAAGCTCACTCAAGTCTGGGCGCTGGGAGACTCGCCTATTGGGGTCAGTGGCCGTTTCCAGACGCCGGCTCGGCGGAGGCTCGGGTTCGTTTCTAGACTCATGGTTCGTTGGTGAAGGCAAAAAATATTCAAATGCCCGATTCGTATCTTGGAAAGTTCGTTAGTATAGGCGCTCGTTAGTAGAGGTTCAACTGTATGTGGTTAATATCAGGTTGTATGTGGTTCTGCAGGTACGGAGGCAGCGGGCAGAATATTCTGGTTCGCCTTCCTGTCACTCTCAACAAGTTCTTCCAGCCCACAGAGATGTCGTCTCAGGAGTTCTTCCAGCGCTGGAAACAGCTCAGCGCGTAAGTAGCACATGTACAGTCCATCTCAGACAGTGTGGGCGGTGGAACTGTGTTCTCCAGAGTGGTGGAACTCGGTCCTGTATATCTGGAACAGCCTGGAGTGGTGTGTGTGTGACCCAGAACTAATCATCTAACACCAGCACCTGACCTCTGATGGTCTTGTGGTTGCCGTCATATCCTCAGAGGCTGTTTCTCAATATTCGGTCCCATGTTCTTGCTTGACATCATCTTCCACTGCTAAATTATGTTCAAGAACCTAACCCCGTGGACAGTTAAAGAACCTGGATGTTCTTCTCAATCCACCCTAAGCAGCGAGGATTAGAACGACCTGAAAGTCCCTTCATTCACTGACACATCATGAACTCGTTATTGCGAGATGACTTCCCAAGAACCTTCTAGAGAACACAAGTCCGTTCTTTGTGTTTCTGGTTTTGAGAAACAGCCAAATTCCCAGAGTGTAGTCTTCCAAGGCGAGGAGATGACTTCACTGCGACAGAAACAGAGAGACAAAGAACCCAAACACCAGTCTAACTCATCAGCAGGGTTGGATGCAAATCCATCACTGCAGAGGACTCAGTTGCGCTGTCCCTATGTCCCACACATTGCTGGAATGCCCTCAGGCCTCTGTCCCAGATCTGTACTGTATCTGTTTTAATGCTCGTTCTGTCTCTGATGCTCAGTGGGAGCAGATGGGACACAGTTTGTTCTTTGCTGAAACTCAGGTTCATCTTTTCTGAGACTGTGAATAATAACGATGACTCAGCGGCTCTGCGTCTTTTCGCCGAAGACATGAGTGATTTGGCATTTTAGATTCTGAAAGATGATGATTATACGAGTTTCTGTCTCTGAAGATCCATCAGAAAAACAAGTTTAAATGCGACACAAGTCAAAATGTATCAGTGTTTATAAAGTCTCTCCCACACAGCTGCAGGGTCCTGGGTGGGATCCTCTCATCTGTCTTTCTGTGAGGAAGTGTGGTGTGTTCTCCTTGTGTCGGCAGGGGTTTCCTCCAACCCCGGTGTTCACCTCTCATTATTTTTTTCCTTGCCCCCCTCCAGGCCCCAGCAGGAGGTGCAGAAGATCTTCAAAGCAAAGCATTCCATGGACACAGAGATCACCAAGGCTAAGGTGAGGGAGCAAGTTGGTAGGAATCACCAGTCAGTTCTCCAGAGGCAGTTTGAGATTCTGTGCTGAACCTGTTTTAAACATTCACCACACCCTCACACGAGGGACCCGCTCTGTAGACCATATACTGGTTAGTTCAGGAACCTCACAGGGATTTGATGTGTGCATGTTGTAGATTATCGGTTTCGGAACAGCACTGCTGGACGGGGTGGATCCCAATCCCTCGAATTTTGTTGCCGCCGGAGTGATCCACACAAAGACCATTCAGGTCGGCTGCCTTCTCAGACTAGAGCCCAACACACAAGCACAGGTACGAGCACGGAGACCCTGGGGGTGTCCTTTAGAGGTGAACAAATATAATGATGATGGTAATTTTAAACGTTCCTGCACACTCGACAAATCATGTTCCCTTCTCTTTTCCCTGTTTCTCTGCAGATGTATCGGCTCACGCTGAGAACCAGCCGAGAGTCTGTCTCTCAAAGGCTCTGTGAGCTGCTCTCAGATCAGTTCTGAGCAACAGAACAGTGTCTCTCTCTCTCTCTCTCTGAAATTGTACTGAGTCATTTAGACATCCCTGCACTGCATAATAATTGTCTTATTACGTAAAATTATTTTAAATCTACTCACAATCTCTAATATTTCTCATTCTGAGAGTGCTGGGAGATTTTTATTATAGAATTATTGTCCTTTTTTCTGGAATATTTTCCTTGTTTTACGTGATTTATATTTAACTTATTCCACTGGCAGATGGTGGAAATGTTACTTAAAATGAGTAAAAACATCTGCCATTTGAATAAGACGCTTTTCTTCGGGATAAAATCTCTTAAAACAAGCAAAACCGTTCAGAGATGGGTGGAATAATCTTGTAATAATCGTTCTCAGTGCCTCATAATGAAGTATTGGATACACAGACCAGAATTAAGATGATGTCACTTGATAAGACGTGTTTCCCCACACACTCCATCTTTCAGATCTGTTACTCACCTGCCCCTCTATTAACCCCATGTACAGTGTAAATTTCCTGATGCTTTTATTTTGTACTCATATATAAACGACCCTGTGTTTCTCTCTGCACCTCTCCAGCTCTGCACTAATCCCCCGTCTGTTCAAATCAGGCTTTCGGATTCATTCGCAGATGTTTTCAGGGTTTTTTTTTTTTTTTTTATGTTTTATACCACATTTATTCTTGCCTCGAACCCTGAGAAAGCCATGGAAGTGAATGACAGATATTTGTAACATTTTCTTCTGCTCTCGCTCCTTCTGCGGAGTGCACAAAGCCTGAGAAACTGCTTCCTGTTGAACTAGCTCAGTAAAGATATAAAATAAGTGCCTTGGTTGGATACATCTGCTCTGTGGAGAGGTTTGAAGAACACAGATCTGTCTCACAGGGCAGCAGTAGCTTTTCCTGAAGCCTCATCCCAAATCCATGAAATTAAAACATTACTCAGAGCGTGAAAAGCCTTATTAAATTGCACTGCAGGAAAATGATGTCTTACAGAGTGAAACATTCTGAAACCTAGCCCTTGTATCTGTTACTCACAGTTTGTTGTAAAGGTTACGAGGTTATTCGGCCTGTTTTATAGACAGGTTTATTCCACTGATATTTCTATATTTCATTGGCAGATCATTTGAGTTGAGGAGAACACGAGCGGTCACTGAGGCTCTTCTTATTCCCCAAGCGTTTTCAAGAGTCTGGTTTGATTGATACTGGGACATGTGATCTGTCCCGAAACTTGGCAAGCTCCCTAAGTAGGCAGTGACTCCGTAGGCAGGTGTTTAAGGTAGTTAAGGTGTTTCCCGCCCACCGCACGCAACCGGTGTTTACCTCTCTCCATGGCTATGGATTTAGCTCTTCCTGTTTTTAGATTGATTCGAATTATTTTCGCTCCGGGAGAAGGGTGAAATAGACAGGAGTTGTTCTTACGGTGCATCATGGGATTGCCTTCACGGCTGAGGAAGGGTTTGATGCTGCAGTAGGCAGTATATTTAAGGTGGCTAGAAATTGGACAGCTCACTAGGTTTTGGGACAGACCCAGAAACGTCAGCTGATGAAGGATTGAAGGTTATTGTGCCTGGCTCCAAAACAAAGCATCTGAGTGTTTTCGTGTGTGTGTGTGTGTGTTCTTAAGGTTATAGATGGGTTAGTACCGTAGACGATAAAAGTCGTGGCCCAGGGACCTGCTGACATCACCCATGTGACTTTAACCAGACATGGAATGGTGACGTATGTCCGCAGAAATAAACACACAACACAACCCAAAATTAACCTCCAGATCCTGTTTGTGTTGTGGTTTTTGTTATTGACTACTGTTTAACGCGGTTAATCTTTTCACAAAGCGACGCTCCAGATGTGAAATGATCTGCCAGTGGAAGACTTTTAAACACTTAAACCAAGCACCACTCTCCAGACACAGGTGAATAATCTCGTACTTACAGCACTCTCAGAATGAAAGCTAATAGATATTCGGGCTGGATTTAAGACGTTATCACCGAGGAAGGCATGATTGGTCTGCAGTGTGACGGAGGACGCAGAGATGTAGCTGGTTGTATTTTAAACTGTTTGTATTTACCGCAGTGGTCACTGCCAGCTTCTCCATGTGCCTTACACTCGTCTGTTTCTTATGATTGTGAATGTAAACGTAAATGTAAACGTGTTTATCTGACTGTGTTCGTGTCCGAGAGCATGTTCTTCTCCCAGTCGTACTGTGGGAGGGTCGGCCGATTAAACTGCATCGCCTTTTGTTTTGATCCACGTTTCTGGTCTTTCTTTATTCCACCAAACGTGTGCGGACTTGTTTTTAATCAGCCTTATTTTCGCTAAGCTTCATTTATTGTGAATCCTGGAGCGCAGCTGCTGCATCAAGCGTTTCCTTCCATTTCTGTTCTCCATGGTGCCGTTTACTGCCAAACGTTTCTGGACACCAGCTTTCTGAATCAGGAGTTTGTTCCTGGGAAGGCTTTACACGCGATGGATCATTTCTGATGAGGATTTGTGTGCATTCTTCATCATGGGACGATTAGCTCTGGATCGTAATCTCTGCTCCAACTCGTCTGGAAGGTGTTGGATGGAGCTCCATCGCTCCAGAGAAAACGGATTCACTGCTGCACAGCCCATACTACGTTAGTCAGTGCTTGGCATTGAGCCTGCTATGTGCAGCTGCTTCATGTGCTGTCTGGTTCCATTGAGAGTTACTTTCTATGGGAAGTATACAACCTGAAAGACTGGGATCACACAGGTTTTTTTCTTAAGAGTAGTGTAAGGCACTCAGTTGTTTGCAGAATGTTTGGACGTTATATAACAGTCCTGTATTTTATGTTTTAGGGCAGTTTCCATTTTCTCCAGAGGGGGCAACATCAGCCTGTCCAAATCCATCACACCCCCAGGTTACACTGTTTTTATGTTGGAAAGTATCTCAAAACACTTTAAAGAAGCATCTAACACCCAAATAAAGTTGACCACCAACCAAAAAAAAAACCTGTTACCTTAAGGAGCATGTTGTGACCATTCCTTAAAGTCCATTTGGAAAACACTTGAAACATGGTGAAATGCTGTTTTACATTGTGAAGTTTTACAAGATGGTTTGATGTGAAGAAGCTGCAGGGGTATCTCACCATTTTACTGTCTCCTCATTGCTCACTAGCAGCTCAACAGAGTCTAGACTCCCAATGTACACAAGTCTACAGTCTCACCTGCCAGAGTGTAATCTCACTGCCCTTAATGTCTATTAAGAGTCATGAAAACACATTTAAATCAGTTTAAAAATGTCTTCAATATTTTTACCAAATTTGCCAAAAAACATAAGACTATAGTCTTACCTTCTGGAGCATTTTTGAGTGTTTTTTAAATGCCATGGAAAATGTCTCATGACGAAGTGTTCCTGTCACAACTAAAGGTTAGGGATAAATGTCCACAGTGAAAACACTTATAACCAGTTGCAGAATTGATATTAAATTTACATTAAATCAAACGTTAGCCTGAGAATTCCCAGTGGGTAGTGTTTCCAAACAAGTGCCCCAGTCTGTTTCTGATAAAGTGGCCAGTGAGAGGCAGTGTCATCCTTCTCAGCCAATGGGGAGAGAGACTGTTCTACGCCGATGTCAGACATCAGAACCTCCACACATGAGCGGTCCTCTGTTACCTGGAAAATCAGACATGACTCCGTCGATGAGAAAGTGACGTGTTATTTATCACTGCGCTCACAACCTGCGGGAAGAGAGGAGGAAAAGAGGGGAGAAGGAAGAAATGAAAATAACTGAAGAAAGAAACAGAGGATAGAAGACAGTAAAAAGGGAGACAGAGAAACACTAAAGTAGAAGGCAATGGTAAACTAATAAATATGGATTGCTGCACATTGGGGGTGAAATGACTGACGCTCCCCTGAGGCCGGACCCTGAAGCTTTCGCTCTGAACAAAGACACGGATACAATTTATGAACCTGCAAACGTCCAGCAGAGTCTCCACACTGTTTCAGTTCAGGCAGAAAATCACTTCCAATGAGACGAGAAACACTCGTCCTGATTAATGAGACCACTACAGCCCTTCATACATCACACACACACACATGCATATTTCATGCATTGTGGGGCCATTAAATAGACCTCCATTTATTTTGTGTAGACTTATCTACACTTAATCTAACCCTTAAAATAATCTCAAACTTCAACTAAATCAAATCCTTCTTTAAAACGTACTCTAACCTTAAACATCTGCACCTGAGAATGTAATGTTTTACAGTGTGGGAACCACAAGCTGCCCCCAGAATGTGAGCCTGTAAACAGGTTTGGTCCCCAGAGTGTGATATATACCTGCATCATATGTATTAACTCTTGAAGGACCAAAAAATATATATTAAACAATGTTTATAAAAATTATCATTTTTACATTGTTTTCTATAAAGTGAAACTCATCTGAGATAAAGACTCAAACTGCTTCATCATCCCTGAATTAACCGCTTTATTCTCCATAGATCGGGTCCCAAACAAGGGGACGACATGTTTAAAGGAGGTTTAGTGGAGTATCTCTGCTACAGTCAGTGTCTAAAAGCTGTTTAATAACGTGAAGAAGAATCGTTGGAGGAAACGTGTCATTGCACATTTAAAGGCATTACTTTTACTGGAGTGGTGTGTGTGTGTGTGTTTGTATTCTCTGTGACAGGTCAGTTTAGAGTTAAACTCAGCGGGCTAATTAGCACAGTGCTAACAGTCTGGGATGGATTATTACAGTCTGGACCTGGGCCAAGCTGCCAAACACCATCAGATCATTTCAGAGGGAGAAGAAAAGATTGAAAAAAGTAAGAAAGAGAAACAAAAGAAGGGTGAAGTAAGGATTAAACGTGGAATGGAAGAAACAGGTAATAAATGAGAGACAGGTAAAAAGTAAAGGAAGGAGACAGTGGGAGAAATAAACAGTGGAGTAAACGGAGCGTGATGATTGGTTGGAGATGGTGTAAAATAATAAACGTAAACAGTGTGTTACTATTACATACGCTGTTGCTCCACCCACTGTGTTTAGGGTGGGGTTCTGTGGGCGGAGTCAGTTGTATAAAAGTACCGCTGGAAACCATGTGGGGCAGTGTAGCCCATATTTCAAGTGAAGCATGATTAATAATGCCTGATGAGTGTAGGGGTGTGTAATAACATATCCACAGTGCAGCCCAACTTTCCCTGCCCAGTTTTCAGCCCACACCCTGGTTGTGTGTGTGTGTGTTTCTCATGTTGAGGTCAGTAAGGTCTACATACCATCCACTTCTTCAAAGTGACCATACACACAGCAGCTATGACCAGGGGGTGTGTCCTGTGGGTAAAAAGGGCAGATTAATAAAGTGATTCCCCCAGGTGCCCACAGTATGTGCTGTACACTGTGTCAACATTAACCCTCCGCACTCGCGCTCCACTGAGCTCATAACCTGTTATTACACGCCTCCGGCTCAAGGCTGCTTGTACACGGCTGGGATTATGAAATCACGGAAGGCTAAGCTCTATTATGATTCGCTTCGTGAGATTTTAACCCTTCCTCTGCTGGGTGTGAGCTCCTGCTGTTCTCCACTGTTCTCACAGCGTTGCTTTGGGGGATAAATGCCAAATCTATAAAGTGTAAAAATCATCAGCTCTACGTAGGTTTGGGGAATTTGCGACCTCTCTGGTGGAGATATGTAACTGCAGGAAGCATAGGGAAGAACACTAACACTGTAAATCTTTAAAATCTCAATATTCTCACAACAAATTCGTAACATTATAATCCACCAGTTTCTTGATGTTCATTGGACGTTTTCTAAAATATAAACATTACAGTACGACACATGACCTGCCTGAGGCCCATTAAGACACTCCCCCTCTGAATAAAATCAACGTAAACAACAATAAACATTTAGAAATGGGCGAATCATGTTGTAATACTCTCACAACCGTCTCAAAATAAAGAATTTAAAACGAAAACTAGCTTCACGATGATTTTACTTGGTAGTAGCTCATGTTTGCAGTCTGTTTAATATTTAATTTGCATTTGCATTAAACAGGCGAGTGTCAACCAACATGAAACCCATTAGCGGCGTGTAACGGGAAGCTGACTGGATGCTGATTAAATGGATTCACATCAGACAGCGAAATTACTCTGGAGCCACCATCTGCTCTGAGGCGATAAATGAAGCACTTCAGTCACAATTCATTACAGATGCAGAGTGTGTGACCACATTAACGACTAAATCTCTGAGCCTTCCACTGCAAAAGATAATGTCTCTAATGTAAAACTACGGGTTATACCTAATATTTCTGAGGCACAGATGGAATCATGGGTCTTTTCCTGCTGCAGCGCTCTCTACTGAACTGTGAAGACTATAAACTAGATGTTGGAACATTGATGTGAGGATTTGCTGGCATTTAGCCACTAGAACATCAGTGAGATCAGCTGCTGATGATGAATAACTATAAACGGCACTCCGGCACATCCTACAGGACTGGGATTGAGGTCCATCACTGGGGTTAATGCCCATCAAACCCACGCTTGGGGATTTACTCATGTGCCACTGCTCCAGAGCGTCCCATTTCATTCTGTACTTTACACTGTGTACAAATTAGACTAGACCTACGAGGACAGCGTCCCAGACAGGGGATTAGTCCTGGACTATAGTAGTCCCAGACTAGGCTTAATCCCATGGAGCATAACCAGAGGAGTGTGGCATATCCTTCCTTCAGTAAAAGTAGTTTTCCACTTGAGTAAATACTGACCGCAGTAAAAGCACAGAAGTCTGATCTCATTAAGCTTCCTCATGAGAGAGAGAGAGAGAGAGCTGTGGTCAGTGGAACTTCTTAAAGTGCCCAGTATCTCTCTGAACACACCACACTCCTCACAGACAGTCACCCGGAGGAAACCCACGCAGACACAGGGAGAACACACCACACTCCTCACAGACAGTCACCCGGAGGAAACCTACGCAGACACAGGGAGAACACACCACACTCCTCACAGACAGTCACCCGGAGGAAACCCACGCAGACACAGGGAGAACACACCACACTCCTCACAGACAGTCACCTGGAGGAAACCCACGCAGACACAGGGAGAACACACCACACTCCTCACAGACAGTCACCCGGAGGAAACCTACGCAGACACAGGGAGAACACACCACACTCCTCACAGACAGTCACCCGGAGGAAACCCACACAGACACAGGGAGAACACGCCACACTCCTCACAGACAGTCACCTGGAGGAAACCCACGCAGACACAGAGAGAACACACCACACTCCTCACAGACAGTCACCCGGAGGAAACCCACGCAGACACAGGGAGAACACGCCACACTCCTCACAGACAGTCACCTGGAGGAAACCCACGCAGACACAGGGAGAACACACCACACTCCTCACAGACAGTCACCCGGAGGAAACCTACGCAGACACAGGGAGAACACACCACACTCCTCACAGACAGTCACCCGGAGGAAACCCACACAGACACAGGGAGAACACGCCACACTCCTCACAGACAGTCACCTGGAGGAAACCCACGCAGACACAGGGAGAACACACCACACTCCTCACAGACAGTCACCCGGAGGAAACCCACGCAGACACAGGGAGAACACGCCACACTCCTCACAGACAGTCACCTGGAGGAAACCCACGCAGACACAGAGAGAACATACCACACTCCTCACAGACAGTCACCCGGAGGAAACCCACGCAGACACAGGGAGAACACGCCACACTCCTCACAGACAGTCACCCAGAGGGGGGCCCCTGGAGCTGTGTGACTGCGACACCTACCTGCTGCGCCACCGTGCGGCCCTGGATCATTCTTCTCTGCAATAAAAAGCCGAAGCTCCAGAATCAGTGGTGTGTCATGATCATAAAGCCCCAAGGACACTAAACA
The DNA here is from genome assembly GCF_029633855.1 of Hoplias malabaricus. Lineage (NCBI taxonomy): Eukaryota > Metazoa > Chordata > Actinopteri > Characiformes > Erythrinidae > Hoplias > Hoplias malabaricus. Next base: position 1,927,174 of record NC_089815.1, on the reverse strand, counting down.
CCATCAAATAAACCTCACTAATCATTGCTTTTAAAGCTTTAAGAAACAAGAGAAATCCACGAGCATCCTCCATAAAAGAAGCTGAATCCGAGAAATTGGAGCACTTTATTATTTCGTCCATCTGCTTTAACACTGAGAGCTACTGTGTAAACTCTCCACATGGCGCTGAACAAAGCTTTCAGTGCTGTGTTTTATGGACACAATTAATTCAAGCAGAAAAAGATGAAGAAAACCAGTGTCTAATAATAAATCTTTAACTCGAACATCATGCTTTTCTGTCTGACCTTTCAATTTCACGTCCACAATCTAATGCTGCTCTCGGTTTTTCTTGGTTAATCTAAGGGCCACGTCTCAGGAGCATCCAAGATTAGTGTTCAGTTGTTTCTCAGGACACAGAGGCATTAGTCAAAGATGAATCTCAGCTGAAGCTCCATCAGTGGCACGGAATCCAACAACGCTCTCAAAGAGGTGGTCCACGGATTTGTCAAGATTCCAGCATCGCTCCGTCGACACGTCTCCGGTCCCGTCTCATTCACTGTCCACTGTTCCTTCAAATGTTAAAACGGTGTAAAATGAGAATCAATGTAATAATATTCAGAATGTTCCATGGGGAAAGAGCCGTACGGAAAACTGGAAGCTCATGTCGGGAACCAATAAAGTTCGCTTCAATCTTCTAAATTGTTTCTCCGCATTGACTTCAGATCAATTCAGAAAGTGATTGAGTTGAGCTTTTCTGAGGCATCCCTTCAGCTTTTAAGTCCGTTCCGTGATCAATAACTCTGACAAACCGTGAATGACTGTGTTTCACAGTGTGACATCATCAAACCAATCCCAGCTGATTATCAGTGACCTTCATGTGATTCTATATTTCCTCACTGTGAGTTTAAACCTACAGCTGATGTCCTCAGGCTCTAAACACAAGCCCTTTATGGTGTCCTTTATGAGGCAGGTCACATGAAATGTTGCATGACACACGACAGATGTCACGTTTTATGCCACTGTTGAAATACAGGATGATACTCATGAGCCTAATTCACTCTGAAGGACGACTGGTGATAAGGACGTAAATTCTGGGCCTGTGTGGATGACTGACCCTAGTGCTAAAATATCTGGGACACATGCTTTGCAGCTGAAGGCTTGTCCAGTCTTGTTTTTTCAATACATTAAGCTCAGATATGATAGGTGCCCAATTCTGTTTACGTTGTGGATTGTGAAGGTCTATTTGCTTCAACGCCCCCTCAGTCAGGGAGGAGGTCTCTGAAGGAGCCGAAGCTGAAGCTGCGTCCTGTAGAGGTCAGAGCAGAGTTGGAGTGGATCCTGGGAATCTTGTCCATCATTCTGGAGCCGGTTCGCCTGCGGAACGAGGGCGGGGACGAGTGAAGGACCTGCAGGACGTGGCTGTAGAGGGCGTGGAAGACCGCCGCCGTCTCTTCCCAGCCGTCTCTGACGGAGATCTCGCGGAGAGGGAGCTTGAGGCCGCGGGACAGAGTCTCCCCGTCCTCAGGGGTCACCATGCGGTCGAACTCCAGGTCCTTCTTATTGGCCACAATGAGGATGGGAGGGGGCTCGCCGCTCCTTCGCCCTCCCGCCGCGTGGATGTGGTTGACCAGGAAGCACAGCCGCATCACCTCGTCAAAGCTGCAGCGGTCAGTCACCGAGTACACGATCACAAAAGCGTCGCCCCATTTGATCTTCTCCTCCACCATCAGGGCGTCCTCCTCCTGCAGGAAGACATCGGACATCAGAGCAGAGGGCAGATCAGGACAAGGGCTGGGATTAAAGGTGAAATACGTCCTACAAATGTACCAGAGGTTTCACTGCAGGAGATGAACATATAATAAAAGAGCAAGGCACCTAACCCACAACTGTAACATGGCTAGGGCTGCCCATCCTTCCGGGCATGTGTGCTCACTGCCCCCTAGTGTTCACTAGCGTGTGTGTGTGTAAGTGTGTGTTTCACTGCCCCCTAGTGTTCACTAGGCTGTGTGTGTGTTTCACTGCCCCCTAGTGTTAACTAGCGTGTGTGTGTGTGTGTGTGTGTGTGTGTGTGTTTAAGTGTGTGTTTCACTGCACGGATTGGGCTAAATGCGAAGAACAAATTCTTGTGTGCGAGCACAATGGCTAATAAATTGATTCTAATTCTAATTCTAAGATGCTCCTATGTGGTCGCTATGGTAACGTAGATGACTGCTAGAGTGGTTTCTAAGGTATTTCAGGTGGTTGCTAATTGCATAAAACAAATACTGAATTAATCAAATTACTGTGAATCCTGTGTAAAAGCTCAGCACCACTTCACACCGCCCACTTTTTTACTGCTACGATATAATATTTGTTTTAATAATAATTAAATGACCAGTATTAATATTGTCGTACCTGTCCCGCCGTGTCCAATATCTCGAAGATAACTGCCTCTCCTCCGATCGTCACCTCATGTCTGTAGATAGTTTCTGTAATAAACAGCCAAACAAATGTCATCACACTTATGTCTCGTTTAAAGTTGCAATAAGTCAGTTGTACCACCACACGGTGATTCATTAATAATAATAAAACAGAAAATTACAGATAAACTAATATTGATGTCTAAGCAGATACCTGAGCTGTAAACAAAGCCATTAAAGGGTCTGTATGAAATACGCAAAGCACTCAGAGTAGTGGCCAGTGGTGGTGAATGGAACCAGACATCAACTATAGCCTACATTACGCAGCCCTAGAGGTCACAGGGGTCAACAGGACCTGATGGAGACCCTCTAGGACAGGGTGGAGGACCATATAATGGTTGTGTGTGTAATGTGTGACACTCAGACTCACCTAGAGTTGGATCATATTCCCCGATAAACCTCTTAGTGATAAATCTCACAGCTAGAGCTGGAAGAAAACACATCACACAGAAGAGGGATAGGGGATGAGTGGATGAACGGATGAATGGGTGAATTACACTTCAACAGAAGCAACAGAAAAAAATAAAGCATCAGTTCATTGAAAGAAAAACGTAAATATGAAATACTTCACTAGTTTTTGGAATTCTCCGTTCCACCTTAAATGATTCATCTGTTGCATTCTGACAAGCGCAGGAAGCCAACGTCACCTTTCAATTTAAGGTGGAACTAAAAAGCATCTCCAGGTGGTGGAGGGATGTGAAATCAATGCACTTTTTAAGATGGAACATTTATTAAAGAAACGCACTATGTGTAGGAAATTAAAACTTTAACTTGTTTATTTAAGGTGGAATTTAAAATTCGATCAAGAAGCCAACACATTTAATGTGAACTAGAACACTATAAAACAGCAAGACTTTCAGTTTAAGGTGGAAATAAGCTGGTTTTAGACTCGCACTAATGAAGACTTTATTCCCTTTAACTGATTAACAGTTTTTTAAGGTGGAAAACCACCACACACACTGTGACCACAGAAACAATAATGTACCTGTTTTTCCCACTGCTGCTTGTCCTAAGATGACTATCCTCACAGTTCTTGCAGAAGGAAAGCTCCCAGTTCTCCTCAGACTCCTCGATAAAGCGAAGCTGGAACTCATGGCTGGGGTTTCTCCTCTTTTACTTCTCAAATGTGCTCAAGGAGAAAGGAGAAGATTCTCCAGAGAGAGAGAGACGGCGAGACATAACCACCACAGGATTTCCACGGTGTGTGTGTGTGTATTCACACACTCATTCATACATGCCACACATACAACAGCGCCCTCTAGTGCTTTTTTTTCTCTCTCTCTTTCACTCTCTCTCTATCACTGTCTTTTTTTCTCTTACTCTCTCTCTTTCTCTCTAGCTCTATCTCTCTCTCTAGCTCTATCTCTCTATCTCTCTCTCTCTTTCTTTCTAGCTCTCTCTCTCTTTCTCTCTAGCTCTATCTCTCTCTCTCTCTCTAGCTCTCTCTCTTTCTCTCTAGCTCTATCTCTCTATCTCTCTCTTTCTCTCTAGCTCTCTCTCTCTTTCTTTCTAGCTCTATCTCTCTCTCTCTAACTCTATCTCTCTCTCTTTCTCTCTAGCTCTCTTTTTCTCTCTAGCTCTCTCTCTAGCTCTATCTCTCTTTCTCTCTAGCTCTATCTCTCTCTCTCTTTCTCTCTAGCTCTCTCTCTATCTCTCTCTCTTTTTCTCTCTAGCTCTATCTCTCTTTCTCTCTAGCTCTCTCTTTCTCTCACACACACACACACACACAGCAAAACGTTGTCCACCCCCCACCCAACAACAGCAGATAATTAAAACATTAAAACTGTTATTTCTCATGTGATGTAATGTAATCTAACGTTAGTTTATCTCCATTAACCTTATTTCACTACAATACCCAGCATGCACCTCACACACTCCTACCACCACTAAGGAGCTGTAGCGGAGGTTAAGCCCATATCAGGAATTCAGAACCTGAGCTGAATCTCACTGTGATAAAATGAGTAGTTTTTCAGGACTCTGCTGTGACACCAACATCACACTCAGCTTCAAACACTGCACACGAGTCACAACACGGACCGCTTCTGAAGAACACCACCACACTCCTGCTCCAAACATCACCAACGTCACTGTAAACCCAACTATTACACAGTCTTTATCTATCAGCAGTTCATTATTCACTACATCACCCTTCATTATAAACTGAACTGAGAGAGAGTGATGTGTTTGTTAGAGATTTAAACTAGAGATAAATCAGAAATAAATCTCATTCATTTGAGAATAAAACTGTTTACAGGAATCATACACGTATTTAAGAATATAACCCTTAAATAAAAGATAAAAACAATTGAAGAAACACAAGAAGAAATGAAACATCGCAATCTTTAATTAAACATTAAACAGGGACAGGATTTTCCTCCAAAACGAGGGGCGCAGTTTATTTACAAAAACCAGGCGGTTTCATCTTAAATTCGGAGAAACTTGGATGGTGTTGATCCGAAGAATCGTCTGCGGCTGCACGATGACTGCAAGGAAACACAAAAATATCTTACACTGAGGATTTCCAAAGCAGGACATCAGTGTGTGTGTGTGTGTGTGTGTGTGTGTGACGTCCGGAATGTACACAGAGACACAGAGGAATTACACAAATGCAGAGAATAACCAAAAGTTTGACGTCACTTTTAGACAGAGCAGAAGAAACAGCAAATATATCTCACTCCGACTGGATTTAACTCTCAGCCCCCCCACCCTCAGAGAGTACTTCTCCAAAGTGAAAGCTGGTCAGGGGTTGTGTATTTTTAAGGTTTTGCTCCAGAGCAAAGGTCCTGTTGACTCCAAAACAAATCATCAAAACTATATTTAGCCTGTAATTGGTGTTTACGTCTGCCTAGGAATTCAGGCCACTCTCTGAGGACAGTCCAAAAGCTCGGGGCTGAAAACTTTGTTGGAGCAGAGCATCGTCAGAAACGGCAGGGTTTTAGTCGTTTTCACCACCACCAGAAAAACAGCACGGTTCATTCACATAATTATTATTTTTAAAAGAAGTTTAAGAATCAAATTGCAAGTCTTTTGCTTCAGAGTGGGTCCCGGCTGTGTTTAAAACAGGTTAATACAGAACCTCTGACACATCCAGGCTACTAGGAGTCAGTGTAACGGCTGAAAGAACGGTGGAAAACCACGCTGACTGCACCCTGAAATTAAACCGACACAGACTTCGTAAACGCATGAAGCAGCTACAAAATAATTTCAGTTAAGATCTGGAAACTGTACAGAATCTTATCTACAGCTCAGCGCATTGGAAGAGAAGGCAAACAACCCAGATCTGTCACATCAGCTGACAGACTCCTGCAGTGGTTGGCATCATGAGGAGAGAGAAGGGAGAGGGAGGGCCATCCTTTATTCACAGAGGGAAGTCAAGCGTGCTCTCTGTACGACTCCCGGCCTAAGATGGCGGAGGCGGCACAGGGCACTGAACCCAAGATCTCCTGATGATGGGGCCACCACTCAGACCACGGCACCAAGAGGGAGCCCCAGGGTTAACATTTTTTCACTTCTTTAACCTTTAATTTCTAACCTGCCGTGTTATTAAAAACATGTGTGTGTTCTCCCTGTGTCTACGTGGGTTTCCTCCGGGTGACTGTCTGTGAGGAGTGTGGTGTGTTCTCTCTGTGTCTGCGTGGGTTTCCTCCGGGTGACTGTCTGTGAGGAGTGTGGTGTGTTCTCTCTGTGTCTGCGTGGGTTTTCTCCGGGTGACTGTCTGTGAGGAGTGTGGTGTGTTCTCTCTGTGTCTGCGTGGGTTTCCTCCGGGTGCTCCGGTTTCCTCCCACAGTCCAAAAACACACGTTGGTAGGTGGATTGGCGACTCAAAAGTGTCCGTAGGTGTGAGTGTGTGTGTGTTGCCCTGTGAAGGACTGGCGCCCCCTCCAGGGTGTATTCCCGCCTTGCACCCAATGATTCCAGGTAGGCTCTGGACCCACCGCAAGCCTGAACTGGATACGGGTCACAGACAGTGAATAAATATCTATTGCAGTTATAAATACAGGAATATAAACAGACAGTAGTGACACACACACTCTGCTGATAGGCTGCATTCAGGGGTCAATTAACAAACAGCAGTATGTTTCTGTCTGTGGCTCTGTCAATATTTTATTACCTTAATTATTCCACAAAGCCTTAAAACTGCATTTTTATCCACAGCTCCACCTCATATCACAGTATATTACGAGAAGCATCATAAAAAATGTATAACACTGAGACTGAGACACATTATGAGCATCGGTGATTAAAGCAAACGTGCAGCTGAAACAGTCTGTGGTGGAGTTTAAGATCCGGTCGATGCCTTTAGGCAGAATTCCTGAATAAATCAACACCTGAAAACGGAGTTACTCACTTTTCTTCTTCTGGAACCTGTGTCTCTTCCAGAATCGCATGTGCACCATGGGCCAGGACTCTGTTTTCTCTAGGACTGTGGCCTCGACTCGGACCAGGTCACGGCTGAGTGTGAAAGCAGACAGACAGTCAGACAGATGGTGTGAAAACAGAGAGAACAGAACCTCCTCGTTCAGCGCTCGTAGACTCTCACTGTAACACTTCAGCACTGTCTACAGTCTCTACGTACAATTCTGAGGAGAACTGACCATAGATTTAATGACAATCTGATGAGGATTTGATGGCATTAGACCACAGACATTAGTAAGGTCAGGTGCTGATATCGGAGCATTAGTTCTGAATGACAAACACCACATTGGTTGAAGGGCCATCGCTCCAGGAAACCTTTCAACTGCTCCACAGCCCAGTGACGGGGAGGTGGCATTCAGACAGGAGCCTCTCTGATTGAAAGTTACCTGAGCAGTGGCTTCCCGATGAGTGTGAAATCTTCTCCTCCGACCAGCAGCACCTACACAACAGCAGAGTGTTAAAGACAAACACAGACAGAGTGGGAGATCAGTGGGAAGCTCGGGGGACTCACCTTCTCCAGGACTATCCTTTCCCCACATTCTGCCTCAATGTGGTTTTCGATTTGGATCAGATCCTCGTTGGTCACTTTCCACTGACGGCTGGCGAAATGGACGACAGCGAATAACCGTCCGTATTCTCCGTTCTCAATCAAACGGTTCACCTTCTGTACAACGGCTGCAGGAAACAAAGCACGTCATTAACAACCGGTTCAACAACAGCGCTGTGGACACCTGACCTTGTAATAATTCTTTAGAAAATGATTCGGTGCGTGAGGAATATGAAGCTCTTCCTGAACATGCCTCGTAACTCACTCACTCACCTTTAGCAGGTGAACATTCTCCACTGGGGGCATCATGACAGTGCTGTTTTTTTAAAAATGTGCGTTTCTAAATTTTGTAATCACCATCGGATTTGAAGCTCCATCCAATACCTTTGTGATGAGTTACACTGGTGTTTGACTGAAGTTTGACTGGAGTTTGTGGCCCACAACGAATACTATTCAAATCTGTATTTGACTTCAATAAAATTCTCAAGGCTGAATGCAATCAGACCCTCACAGCAATGCGTAAGTAACCTGTGTGATGTCTTCCCCGACGATTAGAGACTATTAGTTCATTTTGGAAGAAATACTTGATCAACTTTGTAATAAATTCCTCACAAACTGAAGTCAGTGGATTTGTGAATAAATTGATTAATTAACATAAATTTTACCGTGATGTTTCTCGGCTTCTTCTTCTCTGTCGTACGACGGAAGCTTGGGCCACGGGGGTCTGGACAAAGACGTCTCTGGAACATAACTGAGAGACATAATGTTATAAAAATTAATAAATTTGTAAACAATTATCTGAAAGTATTTTTATTTGAAAGAACATCTTTGGGAATGTGAATCTGTTATCCACAATTTTGAGTTTAATCACGACCCGTTAATACTGTGTAAATAAAACAATCGTCTCTCTCTCTCTCTCTCTCACACACTCACTTTCTCTCTATATACATCTCTCTTTCTCACTCTCTCATTCTCTCTCACTTTTTCTCACTCTCTCTCTTTCTCTCCCCCCTCTCTTTCTCTCTTTCTCACTCTCTATTTTTCTCTCTCACACTCACTTTCTCTCTATATATCTCTTTCTCACTCTCTCTCACGTTTTCTCACTCTCTCTTTCTCTCTCCCCCTCTTTCTCTCACTCTCTTGTTCTCTCCCCCTCTCTTTCTCTTTTTCTCTTTCTCACTATCTCTCTCTCTCTCTATTTTTCTCTCACACTCACTTTCTCTCTATATATCTCTTTCTCACTCTCTCATTCTCACATTTTCTCACTCTCTCTCTCTTTCTCTCCCCCTTTCTCTCTCACGCTCTCTTTTTCTCTCACTCTCTCCCCCTCTTATTTCTCTCTCTCTCTCTCACTCACTCAATGTTCCTGTTTTTGGGGCAAGACTTCTCCATGAGAAGGTAAATCTAGACCAGGTTTAAAACACTGCTTTAAAATTTGGGAAGTCACCCAGAATCCTCAGAAATGTTTATAGCTGTGTCATCGAGAGCCCCCTGACTGGCTGCATCACCGTGTGGTACGGCAGCACGACTGCGACGGACCGAAAACGCTTGCAGAGAGTGGTGAAGACCGCTGAGAAGATCACCAGGACTCCACTACCCTCTCTGCAAAGCACCTACCACCAGAGCGTCCGCAGGAGAGCTGCCTCCATCCTTAAAGACCCCATCCACCCCCAGCGTGGACTGTTCACACTTCTGCCCTCAGGCCGGGGGTACAGAAGTGTCAAAGGAAAGACCACTAGGTTAACGAACTCTTTCTGTTCTTTTAATGAAAGAAAGCATTTCACTGAACACAGAACCTGTTCCTTACTGTGACAATGACAATAAACTCTCGTTGAACTTTAAAATGCAGATGGGACTCTTACTTGTTTGGAAAAGTGGTGCCCTTTGACCTCGGACACTGTGTGAAGAAAGGAGCTGTACGTCCTGCAACAAACAACACAACAAATCTCTTAAAGTCAATAAAATATCCTTACATTTTGAACTGGAATGTCTTCACAACACGTCCTCCATCACTGCACACACACACACACACACACGTGTATAAGATCAAGCCCAAATGTCACACACAGGAAAAGACCAGTGGTGGAAATGAACCGAGCGGAGGGTGGATGAGGACCATGTTCTGAGTCCAGATTAAACCTGGAGATGATACACTTTCAGATTAAACACAAACTGCAGTGAAGACAGTGTTCAATGACAAAGCGCTTCTCTATAAAACACAGCCGCTGATTCACAGCTGAATCCTCCGGAAGCGCCAGGCCCAGACCTCCGGCTCTAATCCCGGGGTTAAAGTCTTTAAAAACATTGGTTTGGTTTATATTTACGTGTTTGTTGCAGCGCTGTTCTCAACATCATGCGCGCCGCCATCTTCCCTCTCCCACCGTATGACGTCACAATCACGTCCCAGCGCTGCTCTGCGGCTCCCTCTGCCGGACACAGCGAGAAATGTCCAGCCTCCACCAGCAGGTAGAAAAAAACGAGAGAATACATTATTTTAATGACTAGTAAATGTCCCAATGTTTTTCTCAGTGTTTTCTACAGATATTGTCTAGTACCTGTCTAATCTACTTACCTGTAGTCACAAGTGCACTGGCCTTTATGTTTATATTGCACACTGGATTTTGAAAAAAACATAATCTTGTTCAGCTGTGTGCTACTAGTCTGAGTGACAAAACCGTGCGCTCTGACTTGACTTGAGCAATTTAATTGTTGTGTGATCATTTAATTATTCATTCATTCATTCATTGTCTGTAACCGCTCACAGTGTCGCAGTGGGTCCAGAGTCTACCTGTAATCATTGGGTGCAAGGTGGGAATACACCCTGGAGGGGGCGCCAGTCCTTCACAGGGCAACACAGACACACACACATTCACTCACACACTCACACCTACGGACACGTTCGAGTCACCAATCCACCTACCAACGTGTGTTTTTGGAGCGTGGGAGGAAACCAGAGCACCCGGAGGAAACCCACGCAGACGCAGGGAGAACACGCCACACTCCTCACAGACAGTCACCCGGAGGAAACCCACGCAGACACAGAGAGAATACGCCACACTCCTCACAGGCAGTCACCCGGAGGAAACCCACGCAGACGCAGGGAGAACACGCCACACTCCTCACAGACAGTCACCCGGAGGAAACCCACGCAGACACAGAGAGAACACACCACACTCCTCACAGACAGTCACCCGGAGGAAACCCACGCAGACACAGGGAGAACACACCACACTCCTCACAGACAGTCACCCGGAGGAAACCCACGCAGACACAGGGAGAACACGCCACACTCCTCACAGACAGTCACCCGGGGGAAACCCACACGGAGGTCTGCTCTTGGACAGAACAACCCCTTTATAACTTCACCATGAATGGGCGGGGCTAAAGTGCTGTAAGCTGAATAAGTAAGTCTTTATGTAATCACTAACATATTTGATTCAAGAGACTTTACGCAGCTTAAGCTTGAACTAACTGACTTTAAAGAGTGTTTTATTGTTTAAATACTACACACACGTCAGTTCATTCATGGACCCCAGGACATGTGTTTTTAGTGTGATGGGTTGTAACAGCAGTGAAATATAAAACATGAAAGAGATTGTCCTCCATCAGTTCCCTTTATTGATTTGAAAATAATAATAATAAAAAAAACTGTAATTATAACAAACAATAGAAAATAAAAGTGTAAACTTTGACATGTCTTCTGTGCGTCACTAAACATCACTTTGAGAGAAGACGAGACGTCTGCCCAAACGTCACTGATCATTGTCAGAGTTCATCACAACAGAAATAAAGTGACTCTGGGATTTCAGGCTCATGATTAAAAGTAAACTGTGCAAAGATGGTGTACCGCTGAGTGAAATAATCTTAAATTCAGTGTTACATCAATATCTAGTAATAAATATTATAATAAAATATTAGGTTCTTTAGATTTTACAGACATTAATGTGAAACTTTAATCAAATGATTCATCTCCATTAGCAGATATTTTCACATGATATATTTACATAATAATTTAGAAAACAATTCCATTATCATTCCCACAGTGATGTCACACAGAGAAATTACAGAGACATTAAATACAATTAAGAAAATTTCACTCAGAAACACTCATTGTTTTAAAATAAAACTAAAACACTGTTAATTCACTGTATTTCAGTCACTTCCAGTTGTTTAAAAGCTAGAGTCCCTTTTTCGTTTCATTTTACTGACGACTTCTGAATCAAATTCTAGTAAAAATATTCAAAAGCAGTCAAATAAAATGTTAAAATGTGACAAAAATAAAAGGAAATAAAGCACCAGAAGACAACTCCCCACAATTAAAAGGGAAATTCTAAGGGTTTGGTTTCTGTAGTAACTCCAGACACTGGACTGTTGACGGCGGTGGGGAATGGAACCAGACGTCCTCCTTTGAAAATCCCCTCTGACAGTGAGGACAGTAAACGGTGTGTGTGTGTGTGTGGTGGTGAGGGGGGGGGCTGACGTCTGGCGACTGTTTGGAGCGGCTTTGGCTTAAAACACAATCACTGTAAACACATTCATGGCGAAGAGGTGCAAATCATCATCATCATCATCCTTCTTCTTCTTCTTCTTCACCGAGCTCTTTACACAGGAGGAGGTCAGTGGTGGAGGAGAGGACACAAGGTGCTGGGTTCATCGCCTGGTTCCATTCCCCACCACTGAACAGAGAACTCTAACATCCAAAACACTTCAAAATTATGAGGCATCTGCGGAAATTATTTAAAAAAAAAATAAATAAAAGACAAAAAAGTAAACCCAAAGTGGTCTGCTCTCAACATAGTGTTGTCATGTTCTCTTTTGAACATTTCCACACACACACTACAGGGGAGTGCATGCTGCATGCGGACTGGATCTGTGCTGCATTACGAGGTATAAATGTAATATTCACTGCAGATAATCAGCTCTGAGCGAGTCAAAGTCCATTAAATCTATTCTCCATCCGTAATATTCTCATCGTGACTTTGTTTAAAGGATATTTTGAGGTTAACTGAGATATGTACAGGTTTATTATGTGTTTTTATCTGTTAAAAGAGTGGGTCTTATTTCATTGGCAGTGGCTTTACTTCATTAACGTATGATGTCATTATCCACCAATGAAAGAGCAACTTAAAAAAAACGTAAACATTAAAATTCTCTTCAAATTGTTTAAATAATTGTATAATATCAGCCACCCATGAGCTCACAATGCGAGATATTAGAGATATCAGCTAGATTTAAACCGTTTGGACTGCATTAGAGCTCCCGGCGCAGTGGAGGAGCTTGTGTTTAATCAGCGGCAGGTTTGAAGTCGCAGTCCTTGTAGTCCGTGTATTAGCTGTCCGCTCCGTGGATGATGTCTTTGTAAATGGCGTTGGTGGTGGTTTGGCCAAAGATGAAGGCTCCGATGGTTACCGTGACGACCCCATAGGCCACCAGTGTCTTCCAGCTGCGGAAAGGTTCAGAGAAACGTAAGCAAAAGACAGTTGCATGAGTTTATCATGTATTTTATTTGAATACGATTAAGAAGCGGAGCGTGTGTTTACCCGGCGGAGTGGATGTCATGTTCGGAGAGTTTGGCCTGAATTAAACACAAACCTAACAAACAGAGAGCAAACAGGAAGTTCAGATCTGTAATAAACACACTGTCAAAGACCAATCTGAACCAGGCTGAGTGTTATAAGGGTGTTATTCATTCATTCGTTCATTCATTATCTGTAACCCTTATCCAGTTCAGGGTCGCGGTGGGTCCAGAGCCTACCTGGAATCATTGGGCGCAAGGCGGGAATGGGGGGGCGCCAGTCCTTCACAGGGCAACACACACTCACACATTCACTCACACCTACGGACACTTTTGAGTCACCAATCCACCTACCAACGTGTGTTTTTTTGGACTGTGGGAGGAAACCCATGCAGACACAGAGAGAACACACCACACTCCTCACAGACAGTCACTCGGAGCGAGAATCGAACCCACAACCTCCAGGCCCCTGGAGTTGTGTGACTGTGACACTAACCTGCTGCACCACCGTGCCGCCCAAGAGTGTTATTATTATTATTATTATTATAATATACCGTGACAAGATCTTTAATTTACTGTGAAATGTGACTGTGATAAATACCTGGGAAGACGAATATGAAGCATGCTGCGAGACCCCCGATGAGGGAGATCACTCGCCCGATGTCTGGGATGAAGAGAGCGAGGAGGAGAGTGAAGCAGAACCAGACGAGTGTCTGCAGCAAACGACGTCTACGCTCTCTCGCCACGTCTGTGTCCACCTCCTCCCCTTTAAACCTCAACCACAGCCCCTCCACTACTGCCCTGTATCACACACACACTTCAGAACAGGTGTCACTATAATGGTTTCATTTGGAAAATCAGATGATGACCGTAAACTCGTACCGTCCACAGAAGTGCAGTATGGGATACGAGGTGACGACGCAGATGATGATGAAGGCGCGTGCGATGGCCACAGCCACGTCGTTGGACGGATACGACATCAGGACGTCCTGACTCACGTTAGAGCCGAACGACAGGAAACCACAGACTCCTGCAGAGACAGCGTGTACACACTCAGAGCTAGCACTGATCGCTGAGAAACACACACACACACACACACCGGTCAGGTGCGTGGATTACAAACCTGTGCCTGTGTAAACAAAGAGGCAGATGATCATGCTGAGTGTGACCACGACTCCCCACGGACGAATCTCCGCTTTCTTCATACTGTTAAACACCGGGACACTGCTCACATGACACTGAGAGAGAGAGAGAGAGAGAGAGAGAGAGAGATTAAATAAGTAACTTCCTAATTCTTGGTTTCAAAATTCCTAGACTATTTCCATACAATGAAAAAAGCTCTCACACACACACAGAGAAAGAGAAAGAGACAGAGAGAGACACACACAGTTACAGAGAGAGCGGGAGAGACAGACAGAGAGAAAGAGAGAGAGAAAGACAGACCGAGACACACACACACACAGAGAGAGAAAGACAGACAGAGACAAAGAAAGACAAAGAGAGAGAGACACACACACAGATACAGAGAGAGAGAGAGAAAGACAGACAGAGACAGAGAGAGACACACACAGATAAAGAGAGACAGAGAGAGAGAGAGAGACACACACAGATAAAGAGAGACACACACACAGATAAAGAGAGACAGAGAGAGAGAGATAAATACCTGAAAGCCGAAGCAGATTGTGGGCATTGCGTTGAAAACATCTGTCCATGACGCAGGACTGGAGAAATATATAAAATGATAAATGCACAGTGTTTTTGCATAAAACAGCTACTGACAATAAAACTCTACACAAACAGCTCCTAAAAAGCAGCCCGTCCCAAGTCTTCAACCCCCTCCCCCTCCCCCCCAGGGCAGAGCAGTGCTGGTACCACGCAGAGGAAAAGTACCACTGCAGCTGATCAGAAAGTTCACTAGGAACTGAGATGCACTCCATACACACCACACACACCATACACACCGTACACACACTGGAAACTGAAACAGCACCAACCTGGTGGGGATGTCTCCAGGAGAAAACTCTTTGTCCGGCCAGATGTATTTAATGATGATGATGATGGTCACGTACCAGGTGCCAATCACACTCAACGTGCTAAAGACAAACAAAAACATCACGGTTAACCCTTTAACGACAGCGTATAACCTCTACAGAAAGCCACAGAATGATACTCAAAGCCAAGCGCAGACTGGAGGGTGCTGTACCTGGCGTATTTCTGGAAGCTGATCTCTTTGGGGATGGACAGTGGAAGAATGATGAGAACTGAGGTCACTGTGATGGTGAATCTTCGATCTGTGAACCAATGAGAGCCCACCTCCGCCTCCGAGTCATGGGTCATAGCTCCAATCACTGTCCGGAGAAAAAGAGAACAGAAAAAACAGCTTTTATTGCAGTGGGCCATAACTAAGGCTGTCTCTCTCATGTGTGTGTGTGTGTGAGAGAGAGAGAGAGAGAGAGACACACACTTATGCCTGTTGAGCTGATCCCCAGTGATGATGAGGAAGTTAGTGTATAATTGAGTGAGCGAGCGAGACAGAGAGAGAGACAGACTCACGCTTGTCGAGCTGGTCCCCGATGATGATGAGGAAGGCGATGCAGGTGCCGAAGGTGTACACAGCGATGGCGATCTCACAGATGACCCCCAGAACCCTCCCACACACAGCTCTCACCACCTCCTGATACGTGCTCTCGTTACTCACCTGAACAAACAAAGGAAGTGTAAAGCTGTGGGGAAAAGTCTGAGTCTGTCACAAATCCGGATTTGAGTTAACTAGATAAAGTAAGCCCAGAGCTGACGACCGGCCAATAACAACGTCTCTCTGCTCTTTATCTGTTGGACTTATTGGTCTGTGTGTGTGTGTGTGTGTGTGTGTGGTGCAGATCTTTACCTGAGAACAGTAAGCGAGAATCACCAAGCCAGTGATGATGAAGACCATCATGCACTACAAAATAAACAAACATAAGAGAAGAGCATTACAATGCATCAGAAGAGAAATAACAAAAGTCACATCGCCCCCTACACTTCCAGAGGTGTACTGCAATTTGTCACAACGATTAAACAAACATTACAGAGTACAGGACTCACCAGCTGCAGCACCACGCCAGCCGTCACCCCTCCAGCCATATTAAACGCAGCAGGGAAGTTGAGAAGCCCCGCCCCCAGCGCCGCATTGACCACTATAAACACCGCCGCAAACGCCGAGGTCCCTCCCCTGCTCTCCTCTTTTCGGCCGGGAGCCAGAATGGAGTCCACGCTGGGGCTCTGCAGCAGCCACGCCCTCTCACCAGCATCATCACTCATCCCCCAATCCCCCGCCTCACAGTTCACTGCCAGATCTGCTCGTGACATCGTCCCAGGCTCGGTTCACACTCACACACACACACACTGACAGGAGCTCTCACACACGTGGCAGGGGCCAGGGGCACGGCATGGGGTCACACACACACACACACTCAGGAGATCTTAACGTGGAGGCAGGAAGACGCCATGGAGCCGTCAGACGACTAAATAAATATACACTTTGACAACTGGGGCATCACACGTCACATGCTGTGGGTGAAGAACAACGTCAGAGCGGGGCCTGAGGAAGAAAGAAAAACAAAAGGAGAATCAGAATCAGGCCTCAGTGAGTTTACACAGTGACTCACAGCACACCATTGAATACAACAGACATTTCACAGTACAGTGACATCTCACCCTTAAATCTCTCTCTCTCTCTAAATATAAACACGTGTGTATTCAGTACTCAGTAAAGTACACAGATATTTAAAGTGCTGAATGGTTACAGACAACATGTGCAAATAAATAAATGAACAAATTAATTATAAACACAGTAAAAATTAATAAAAAAAGAAGGAAACCCACGCAGACACAGAGAGAACACACCACACTCCTCACAGACAGTCACCCGGAGGAAACCCACGCAGACACAGGGAGAACACACCACACTCCTCACAGACAGTCACCCGGAGGAAACCCACGCAGACACAGAGAGAACACACCACACTCCTTACAGACAGTCACCCGGAGGAAACCCATGCAGACACAGGGAGAACACACCACACTCCTCACAGACAGTCACCCGGAGGAAACCCACGCAGACACAGAGAGAACACACCTCACAGACAGTCCCCCGGAGGAAACCCGCGTAGACACAGAGAGAACACACCTCACAGACAGTCCCCCGGAGGAATCCCACGCAGACACAGAGAGAAAACACACCACACTCCTCACAGACAGTCACCCGGAGGAATCCCACGCAGACACAGGGAGAACACACCACACTCCTCACAGACAGTCACCCGGAGGAAACCCATGCAGACACAGGGAGAACACACCACACTCCTCACAGACAGTCACCCGGAGGAAACCCATGCAGACACAGGGAGAACACACCACACTCCTCACAGACAGTCACCTGGAGGAAACCCACGCAGACACAGAGAGAACACACCACACTCCTCACAGTCACCCGGAGGAAAGTTTTCCTGACCTTATCTGCTGAAAATGCAAAACTGGCACTGTGTCCAAAACCGTGCCCTATTAACTATTTAGTGCACTAACTTGGTGTTTAGCCATTTTGTTGTTGTAGCGTCTGAAAACACAGTGGACAATTTTTCAGTGCGCTCAAACAATCCCACAATGCACTTCAAAATGTGGTGTAGAAGCCATGTACACTAGCTGATATTAGTGGATTCCCATAATGCCCTGCACATGAGGTAGTTTCCAAAATTGTTCACTACCCTCCTGTCTTCAGTTATAACAGTGCACTGTGTAGTGAGTGACAGAGGGAACAGTGAACAGGGAGCGATTTCAGACCCAGGGATGGTGGGTTTAGCAGAATTTTTTAACACACAAACTGTCTGTTTGACAAATACAAAACGTAGTAATATAGAGCCTGCTTTAAAAGCTGTTCGTTTATTACTCACAGTTTGCAACCTGTTTTCTCCAGTGATTCTTCCTCACGTATAACTCAGTAGTTACACTGACACCTAGTGGCCTGAGCGTGTCACACTATTCTGTGTGTTCTGTATTAATCGTTATAAACTTGGATCAATATGTGAAAGGGGGGGGGGGGGGTGCGATCTATGGATCATTAACTGATCCACTCAGGGAAAACAGAGCCTGCTGAGTGATCTCATGTGAGTTTCATGTGACTGCTCTTGTAAATGAATATTGTATTTTTTTAATCCAGTCAGAGGGTAAACCACATTTATTTTCACAATAATCCGCTGTCAAACAGCTCCGATAAAATAACATTAAAATACAGTCTAATTGTGTGAGTAATGTTTAATCGTATTAGAGCTGTTAAGCTCGTTATTGTGTAATTCTCCTGAGTCTTTTATCCGTGATTTTAGCAGTGACTCGCCCGCTTACGCAAGACGTCATGGGAATTGTAGTTTCGAGCGACGCTGGCTCAGCTTTATTCGCAGTGAACCCTCTCCCTCGGAAAACTACAACTTCCTTCTTTAAAAGCAAAGATGAGAAAACAAACGCGAACAAAACAAACCTAGCTTTACCTCAACCCCAAATACTGACTGTTGTACGTTAATAATAAAGAATAGACTGTGTCTTTTTTAATTAAACACTGAAAAGACAAACGTAAATATGAGAGAAAACATGGCAGAACTGAGGCTCAGTCTATGGGACGATACCTGAACATTTTGGATTTTAAAGTGTCGGTTTTAAACATTCAGTCTTGGTCTGATCAAAGGTGGAGATGTTTTTAAAGGCGAAATATATTTAAAAATTAAATAAAGCCTAATATATGGGCTTCATCGTGTCTAAAATCAAGTTAAATCTGTTCACTGCCAGAAAATGATACCAACACGTAATGCGGTGATTTTCTAAAATAAAAGGCTCAAAGTTACCACCATAATTCTCTTATTTCTGTGTCCCCCGTTTCAGCAGCGAAGCAGGCACCCGGTATTTATTTATTAAAAGGCCTCGCTGTTTATCTCTGTCCCATTCGCTGTAAATAAATAATAAACGTAAATGAAGCCACTGACCTGAACAGAACCGAACCCTACGCGTCTGTGAAGAACTTCAGAGTCCAGCAGCTCAGAAAGGTTTAGATTTCATGGATTAAAGTCTACGTTTCTGAGAGAATGAAGTCTCACTGCTGCTGATAAAGCAACACACACACGTGATGGGTGATGAAACGCACAGAATTATGGGTAGTGTAGTCTTTTAACGACTGAATCAGTCAAGCATTTTTTTCAGGATTAACTAGTTGTTTATTTAAAGGCTAAGCAGCAGCGATATGAAAGTGTCAAACAAATAAATACAGTGGAGTTTGAGTTCCTAACTTGTGTTTATTGATAGTCAGAAAACATGTTATTTCTTACTAATTGAAGGAATAAGGTTTAAAAGACCGTTGGTCCCCCCCCCCCCAGCGGTGTTGGGAAACTCTAATAGGCGTCTTGCCTGTGACGTAGATGGTGGACAACACTCTAGAAGCTGCACTTAATTTAATGCAAAATGACGAAAAGGTGTGTTGTTTTTGGCTGCAATCATTCAATGTACAGTGGGACATCTGTGAACAAATGGCCCAAAGATCCCAAAATATCCAGAAAATGGACTAAATTTGTCCACTTTAAACGGGCACTTTGGAAAGGACCCTCCGCTCACTCCGTTATCTGTAGCTCATTTCACTGGCGCTTTTCCAACAATATGGACATGTAAGGACACCAACGAAAGGTGTTCAAGAGCCTCTGTAACATGGAGGTAAACAGGGTAAGGACACTCACTTCGCCTGTTTTAGTTGGTGTTAGTTAACGTTAGCTTGACTCGCTAAACTCGGTGTCTCAGATTATACTCGGCTACGTAGCTGCATTACGGAGGTTTATAGTGTCGGATGAATTCGAGTTCGACTTCGATCACATTTACAAGAATAACGGTACCTCTACATTTGAGTTTAGCTTATTGCTAGGCTATTGTCATGAATAATGTTGGTTATTTAGCTAGATACTGTCATAACAGTCAGTCATAACGGTGTTTTACCGCGGCGTTGTTCAGCTGTTGTCCACCAGTGACGTCACCGTCGCGTTCGAGAATTTCCGTAGCGAGCTCGGGTTTTTCCGTCAGTTTAATAAAATTGTCAGTTTTAAAGCAAATTAAGCTGCTATTTTCATTTTAATTCATACTTATATCTGTCAGTAACTACAATAATGTGAAATATTCATGGAGGTCCATTAAGTGGTGCTTAGCCTTTAAACATTTTGAAGCGCCTTATCCTTATTTTGAGACACACATTCATTATCTGTACAGAACTTTTCTGTTAACACCACACCAAAATAAATTTAAAGGTGGGATCAACTTAAAAATTTGTGGGAATGACTAAATTATGTAACTTAATCAGCTGGGTACTTTAGGAGCCATTAAAAATGCTGTTACATGAGCTACGCTGGCCTCATTCTTGGACAAAACTGGTGTCAGAATTGGGATGAAATGGAAGAAATCCAGTGATGCACTGAAGAACTTAAAGTCTTGTCCTAATCTATATCTGTAATGATGTGTTTTACTTACACAAGCAGTGTGAGGTTTATACTTTCATTCATTACTCTTTAAATATAAAACTATTAACCCATTTAAAACTGATTTGTGGTAGTTACATTACCATGAGGCCTGTCTGCACTTGATTTAGAGATCTGTTAATAGTCCTCTCTGTTATATAACCTTGTGAAATGAGAACGTGGCGGGGATCACAAGAGTGAGAGAAAATGTTGAAGAAGTGAAGTGAAAAGCGGAAGTATTTTCGCTTACTGTCACAAAAAAGCAGTGAATTCAGCACAGCACCAACTTTACTCTTCCATCTCCAACGCCACAGTCTTTTACTTAAAACTGATTTCAGAAATAACAATTGTCTAAATTTCTTTATCAAACAGGAACATCTAAAAATGATACAAATATGAAACATAATACAAATGTTCCTCTGATTAAAAAGCAGAAATGAAAAAGAAGTCCACAGTGGTTCTTTATTTCTCACACAGCGTATGAAAATGATTTATTCGGACATTTGTGGTCACATGACCATCCATCAGTTTTGCAGAAAATCCTGTAGCTTGTGTTATTTCTTACTTTCATGAGGAAACCATGAGTAAAACTGACGTTGGGTGATTAGTCCTGGATCACAGACACTACTCTGACTCATCCCAGAGGAACTGGATGGAGCAACATCACTTCAGCTTCAGAGAACCCTGCAGCGCTTTTCTATAGAGGCTATAGAGACCCATTATAATGAACGTCCACAAGCTTTTGGATGTATTTGGGGCCCATATGGACAGCACAGATGGGCACCAGCAGGTTTTGTCCATGGGTTAACTCTTGGCCTCACATATGTATGCCCTTCAGGGTCAATGCTGGGCATCTGGACAATATGGACAGCCCACAAGATGACACACATGCAAACAGCTTCTAAATGAAGACAACACACTCCGGGCCCACGTCGACTCCATATAGAGAGTTACTGAGCAGCCTACATTTATCCACTACATGAAGCTCACCGGGGTCCCACTAGTAGCCCAGGTACCGACCCGCTCCGAGCCCAGACCCGTACTGAACCCAGCGAGAACATGTTCAGCACCTTTAGGGTGTTTTCACACTTGTCGTTTGTTTGCTCTGGTCTGAGAGTTTACTTTGTTTTCACACAGTGTTCTCTTCGCTTATTGGTCAGACCTGTAAGGGGCGGAGCTAGAATGTTAAAACAGGAAGAAGATCCCGTGTTGTGGAGTTGTGCATGTGTCTGTGCTATTTAACACAGAGCAACGGTAGCAACTGCACTTGTTTATAGCGCTGACAGTTATCTGAGCAATGTACCATCCCATAATGACAAGCACACCGGGCTACTGTAGCTCAAACCTGAGGAGTTCACATGATAATTGGATCAGATCAAGGACAGATCACATTCTCACCACAAACGAACTGCTCCAGAGTTGGTGTGGGACCGAGACCGTCTCCTCTCAAGGTGCGATCGTTTTGGTCGGAATCCGAGAGCGATTACTGCGTTCACATCTTCACAAACAAACCGCACCCAGGGGGAAAACGCACCAGGGTCTGATTTAACCGGACCAAACAGTGCAGGTGTGAAAACGCACTTATGCTAATGTGAACTGGCCGAGTGAATCTAAACTACAGGCTGTGTAGTTCAAATCATTGGCCACTGGGGGCAGAATAGCACTGTGTAAAACAGAGAGAGAGAGAGAGAGAGAGTTTGAAAGAGCAAAATAGAGAGATGAAAAGAAAGAAAGAGAGAGGAGATAAAAGGGTAGAGAGAGAGAGAGAGAGAGAGAGAGAGAGGACGAGGGGCTGGTTTATGGACAGAGATTAAACGTGTTTTTGTTGTTGTTTGTTTGTGTTTTTTTTTCTGTGGGGATTTGCTCTCAATTGAATTCTTTTCATCTTTTAAGCAGGTTTTTGGGGTCAGAGCAGAGTTCTGTAACTCTAATAAACATGGAACCGGGAAGATGCTTTTCAATTATAATGTGAATTAAATAGATTCTAAATATATATTTATTTAATTCACAATAAGATTAATAAAATGAAAGGACATTGTAACTATATATATATTAAATGCATGTCCAGAGCCTACCCAGAATCACTGGGCGCAAAAAGGGGAACACACCCTGGAGGGGGCACCAGTCCTTTACAAGGCGACACACTCACACCTACAGTGTTTTTGGAACGTGGGAGGAAACCAGAACACAGAGAGAACACACCACACTCCTCACAGACAGTCACCTGGAGGAAACCCACGCAGACACAGGGAGAACACCCCACACTCCTCACAGACAGTCACCTGGAGGAAACCCACGCAGACACAGGGAGAACACCCCACACTCCTCAGAGACAGTCACCTGGAGGAAACCCACGCAGACACAGGGAGAACACACCACACTCCTCACAGACAGTCACCTGTAGGAAACCCACACAGACACAGAGAGAACACACCACACTCCTCACAGACAGTCATCCGGAGGAAACCCACGCAGACACAGGGAGAACACACCACACTCCTCACAGACAGTCACCCGGAGGAAACCCATGCAGACACAGGGAGAACACACCACACTCCTCACAGACAGTCACCTGGAGGAAACCCACGCAGACACAGGGAGAACACACCACACTCCTCACAGACAGTCACCCGGAGGAAACCCACACAGACACAGAGAGAACACACCACACTGCTCA
The DNA here is from genome assembly GCF_029633855.1 of Hoplias malabaricus. Taxonomy (NCBI): domain Eukaryota; kingdom Metazoa; phylum Chordata; class Actinopteri; order Characiformes; family Erythrinidae; genus Hoplias; species Hoplias malabaricus. The sequence continues at coordinate 1,904,067 of NC_089815.1, read as the reverse complement.
CAGACAGTCACCCGGAGGAAACCCACGCAGACACAGGGAGAACACACCACACTGCTCACAGACAGTCACCCGGAGGAAACCCACGCAGACACAGGGAGAACACACCACACTCCTCACAGACAGTCACCTGGAGGAAACCCACGCAGACACAGGGAGAACACAACACACTCGTCACAGACAGTCACCTGGAGGAAACCCACGCAGACACAGGGAGAACACACCACACTGCTCACAGACAGTCACCCGGAGGAAACCCACGCAGACACAGGGAGAACACACCACACTGCTCACAGACAGTCACCCGGAGGAAACCCACGCAGACACAGGGAGAACACACCACACTCCTCACAGACAGTCACCTGGAGGAAACCCACGCAGACACAGGGAGAACACACCACACTCCTCACAGACAGTCACCCGGAGGAAACCCACACAGACACAGAGAGAACACACCACACTCCTCACAGACAGTCACCTAGAGGAAACCCACGCAGACACAGGGAGAACACACCACACTCCTCACAGACAGTCACCTGGAGGAAACCCACGCAGACACAGGGAGAACACACCACACTCCTCACAGACAGTCACCCGGAGGAAACCCACACAGACACAGGGAGAACACACCACACTGCTCACAGACAGTCACCCGGAGGAAATCCACGCAGACACAGGGAGAACACACCACACTGCTCACAGACAGTCACCCGGAGGAAACCCACGCAGACGCAGGGAGAACACACCACACTGCTCACAGACAGTCACCCGGAGGAAACCCACGCAGACACAGGGAGAACACACCACACTCCTCACAGACAGTCACCTGGAGGAAACCCACGCAGACACAGGGAGAACACACCACACTCCTCACAAACAGTCACCCGGAGGAAACCCACGCAGACACAGGGAGAACACACCACACTCCTCACAGACAGTCACCCGGAGGAAACCCACGTAGACACAGGGAGAACACACCACACTCCTCACAGACAGTCACCCGGAGGAAACCCACGTAGACACAGGGAGAACACACCACACTCCTCACTCGAAGCGAAACTTGAACCCACAACCTCCAGGCCCCTGCAGCTGTGACAGAGACACTACCTGGTGCCCCACCGTGACGCCCTCATGTATGTATTAATATATTGTATTTTTTAATCCATTATATATATTTCACACTGATCAGCCACAAGTTTAAAACCACTGACAACTGACCTGATAAACACTGATGATCCTGTTACAGCGCCCCCTCTAGAGAAGGATCTGAAACAGCACTGTGATGGTTATAATGTTTTGGTCAGTCTCCAGAACTCGGGTCTGTGGGGTGTTGGCTGTGTGCAGTGGTTGCCGGATCACGTGAGGTCCAGCTCCCTTGTCTCAGAGTGCGTGAACGTCTCGGTCGCTTCATCGTTCGGGAGTTTTGAGGATTATTTCGCCTCCGAACAACTGGATTATTCAAGAAGGGTCTTAATCTGGGTTTTTCTCCCGAGCAGCTGAGGATGGAGGGATTAACACAAACAGCTATGATTTCAGTCACAAGAGACAATGAGATAACATCTCACTCCATCCCTCTCTCTCTTTCTCTGTGTGTGTGTTATTGTTTCCCCATTTCTCTCAGACCCTTTCTGTCTTCTCTCTCTCATATTTTCTCTTTACCTCTTCACTTTCTCATCTCTTAATGTCTTCTCTTATCTCTCCTTTTGCCCTTCACTTTCCCATCCCTCTATCATCTGTCCACTCTCTTTTGAATTGTATTGTATTCCCACTTTCTTCTTTCTTTCTCACCACCCCTTTTCCTCTGTACATCTATCATTCTGTTGATTCCCTCCATCCTTCTTCCCTCTATTTCCCTCTCTCTCTCTCTGAGAGATGTTATAGATGTACTCTCTGGTTGTGGCTTGTTTTTGGTTCGTCCCACAGCTGTGTTTTATTTTAAACATGACTCTCAATAAAAGATGTATGTGCTCATATTTAATTGATGTTTCTCTCTCACACACACACACCACAAAGAGAGATGGGGTTCCTCTGGTGTGTGGAACAGTGGAACTGTGTTCTCTGGAGTGATGGGGTTTCTCTGGTGTGTGGAACAGTGGAACTGTGTTCTCTGGAGAGATGGGGTTCCTCTGGTGTGTGGAACAGTGGAACTGTGTTCTCTGGAGCGATGGGGTTCCTCTGGTGTGTGGAACAGTGGAACTGTGTTCTCTGGAGCGATGGGGTTCCTCTGGTGTGTGGAACAGTGGAACTGTGTTCTCTGGAGTGATGGGGTTTCTCTGGTGTGTGGAACAGTGGAACTGTGTTCTCTGGAGAGATGGGGTTCCTCTGGTGTGTGGAACAGTGGAACTGTGTTCTCTGGAGCGATGGGGTTCCTCTGGTGTGTGGAACAGTGGAACTGTGTTCTCTGGAGTGATGGGGTTCCTCTGGTGTGTGGAACAGTGGAACTGTGTTCTCTGGAGTGATGGGGTTCCTCTGGTGTGTGGAACAGTGGAACTGTGTTCTCTGGAGTGATGGGGTTCCTCTGGTGTGTGGAACAGTGGAACTGTGTTCTCTGGGGTGAGTTGGAGTGGTGAGTTTGATCCAGAACTAATCCCCAGCCCCTGACCCTCACTGATGATTATGTAGAAGAACATCATCAAATCCTCACAGCCATGTTCCAACAGAAGAGCAGACCCTGTAACTGCAGTGAAGAAGAACACACTCCCGATAAACGCCCCTCAGTTCAGGAGCAATGCTGGACGAGCCATAAACGTTTGTCTGTGTGTGTTACTGATTCAGGTGTGTTTCTGTGTTTCTGTTTGACCCAGTATCACTGCATTAATGTACAGTAACACACAGTAACACACCTGTTCAGGGAAGATACAGATAAAAGGATGATTCTAAAGGTAAAGAGAGAAGAGATCAGAGAAGAAAGAAAGGAAACGAAGAACGTGTAACATTTCTCCTCCAGTGTTTATTTCGGTAAAGCTCAGTGTCAGCAACACAGCACAGAACTACGACTGGAAGACAGGATGGAAACAGAGAGAGAGAGAGATGAGGAACTGAAGAAAGAGAGACTGCGAAAATGAGAAACTAAAAGAAAATACAAAGAAAGTGGAGAAGAGAAAGGAGAGACGCTTAAAAAGAAGAAGAAAGAAAAAACAGAAAAAGAATAATTGTGGAAGACTGAAAGGGAGAAAGAGAGAAATAAAAAGATAACAGAAGAGAGACAGAGAGAGAGGAGGGGAGAGAGACAGAGAGAGGGGGGAGGGGGAGAGAGAGAGAGAGGGGGAGGGGGAGAAACAGATGGAAAATTGCTCCAAAAATGAACAGAGAGAGAATAGATGAAAAGAATAGCTGAGACAGAAAGAAGAGAAAGAGTGAGAGAGACAAGAGGAAAGAGAAAGAAGGGAGGAGACAAGAATGAAACACTGAGGCTGTGAATTTGGACAGAAACAATCAGAGCAGCGTCCAGTCGCTGAAACAGAAGCCAGTGTCAGATACAGAATGAGCTCATATTAAATATGAGACTAAACCCAGGTTTAAGAATAACCCAGACTCACTAGAGGAGCGTCTATCTTCAGGAAGCAGAGGGACGAGCCACAGAGACCAGAACAATATCTTTAGCTGTGGATTCACTGGTCAGGACACATGCATCAGGGGCAGAAAGATACAGAGCGAGGGACTGGAAAGTGGTCAGGAAGCAAATGCAACTTTAAAGAAGTAGTTTGTGAACAATCGAGCGTCCACGGTTTTCCACTGACCCCAGAGACGGTTGAACGGCCGAGAAATGTTTAGAATCAGAGCGTTGCTTCTTTAGTTTATCACAGGAGCTATGACGCTAACGTCGCTAACAAACACTGGTAGTCAATAGTCACCCAAATAGCCAAAGAAGCACAATGTTGCCTCAAATTCTGGACGGAACCTGGGATCTGTTGAAAATCGTGGTCATTTGATTCTGAATGCCCAGCGACGCCTGCCACAGCACGTATCTTTTCATCAGGACCTTCAACAGCTCTCTAAGTTACGTAACTCACTGTTTTTGTGATGTCACAAAGCAGCTCATTTACGTATCACACACACTCTTCTCCACATCATTCGTCTCTCAGATTAAAGCGAAGTGAAAACTGAAACGACGATGGAGGAGTGTGAGCACGGACACCGCAGCTGTTTCATAAGCGTTAGT